>NW_003213889.1:147013-148111 GCF_000006405.1 Perkinsus marinus ATCC 50983 | reverse complement strand
TGTCTCTATCACCAATGTCCAAAGGAACTGCATGAGTCACTCAGAATGCTACATCCGTTCACGAAGTTCTCCGACTAGATGTTGATACCGGATTGCTTATTAGGTGAGGTTATACGTGAACCACAGACCGACTTCAGCACTGAGGGAAGGGATGTCGTCGATGCTCTACTGGCGTTGATAAGGAAGGAAGAGACGGTGGGCTCCTTTAGCGCACTTGTATGATCACGCAAACGTGTCAGGGGATAGACAAGATCCCTCTAGATGTGCTCTTACAGAGGCTACTGAGGACCAATGCGCAAGGGGCCGAAATCGAGGCGAGCCCTTGTACTGTATCCGGTCTCTTCATACGATATTCAGGGGCCCTCGGGAGATGATACAGATCCAGACGAACGGCTCACCTACGAGGAGTTCGAACAGTGCTTGAAGTCCCTCGTGCATGACGAGAACGCCACCATTGAAAGCGTCTTAGAGGATGTCGTTGATCCCGTGGTGTTCGTAAGGTAACCTCCAGTAGCAGTAGGCAACTAGCGGCATGCCTCTCGGGCTATCAGAGATCTACTCGGGTTTGACGACGTGTCGGCTAACGCTAGTGAAATGGACGGCGTTATGAATACAACGGAAGGTCCGATGGGTTGTGGATGAGGTCCTCGAGCCGCGATTTGTGCAGATGATCTTTCTGAGAGCTAAGAAGTGCATATACGTCATAGTCGTTGATGATCCTGGTGGTGGAGGGGGATTGTAGTTGTGTTACAGTCCCATTGGGGTTAGCAATACTATTCGCTACGACGCATCAACTACGCTCACTAAGCGGTAGATAACTTCATGGCGAGACCCTCATCATGTTGTCCTGAACTCAATTCGGTTAGTTGTGATCGACGATCGCCCTCGAAGCCACATCCTCCAGCTCTCCTCTACATCCTGTTCACCATGTAATGCATTCACTTAAAGGTTCTTACCTCCGCAGTAACTATACCAGGGTGGCAATCACAAGACCACCTGTACATTAGAAGATCGCTATATGGCCACAACAAGTTGCGACATCTGATCATTTACAGCGCAGAGGGGATTACTATTTCACCATGTGCTCGCATATATAAC
>NW_003213889.1:132524-146913 GCF_000006405.1 Perkinsus marinus ATCC 50983 | reverse complement strand
CATGTGCTCGCATATATAACTTTCTACTATCGACTGCACGACTTGTTAGTATTGTACGACCACCTTCCTTCCCACGCTGTTTCACATTGACAATGATTCCTCAAGCGACGACACCCAGATGCTGCCTTTCTAGAACCCAATACTACCCTTGATATGACTGAGAGAACACTGTAGTTGAGCGAAAATCATATACTGATTCCCACACTGTGCAACAATTCTCCTAACCCCGATGAACCCCGGAGAGTTGACTTCGGCCCCTTGCGGCACGAAAGAAACAGACGCCTTATTCAAAAGATATAAACACGCCACAAGAGACCCACTCGAAAGACTTGATTTTACAATCCAGGTTTTCCGTTAGGATCGGACATTACACTAAACAACACAAAACAGATACGAGCGAGAGGAAACCATCCCAACACTTAGAAAAATGCTCGACAGTGATACAGTCTCCACCCTTCCTAGGTTTAACCCTCATAGACCCACTGGTAGTCGCATTTCTTCCACTCGTTGACGCCTTCAGGGAACCACAAAGCGATTTCCTTAGCGGCCGAATCGGGACTATCAGAGCCGTGGATAAGGTTCCTGCCAACCTCAAGGCCAAAGTCGCCTCTGATTGTACCAGGAGCAGACTCTGAGGGCTTGGTAGCACCCAGAAGTCTACGGCCCTCTGCAGCAGCGTCAAGACCTTCCCATACCATAGCGACAACAGGGGCAGTTTGCATGTACTTGACAAGACCAGCGAAGAAAGGCTTATCGGACAGGTCAGCATAGTGCTTCTTGAAGTGCTCCTCGCTGGGACTGCACATCTTCATAGCGACCAACTTGAAGCCCTTATTCTCGAACCTAAGACAAGTGCATAAACTCTACAACCAAAACTCAGGAAAAGCCCACCTCTGAATGATTCGGCCGACGAGCCCACGCTGGACGCCATCAGGCTTGACCATAATGAAAGTGCGATCAGTACGAGTAGCCATTGTCGAAAAACCCTAGAGGAAAACTACAAAGTTGCAATATAGGAAATTGATCATGTTGCCCTTCCTAGCCAAAGATGCTTTTGAATTCTCGCTACGCCATTGTGATCGATTCACAGCGCAGTACCAAACACCACACTCCAGAGAAGCTATGGCAAACGTTCAGTGGTGGAAACGATCAATCAATGCTGTTGTGGACTCGGAGAGCCTCGTGAAAACATCCAGCTGACCAGTTGGCTCCAAATACCATCCAAATGGGCCTCCAGTCGATACGGCGGTCGCTGCATATCCCCTACTATCTCGCTGAGATGGGCAGCTCTCTTGTCATGTAGGCTCGTCACATGGACCACATCCCAACCATGCCAGTTTACAATGTTATTATAGCTAACAGTAAATGTCAACTTAGCCGATCGCAGTATATGAGATTGGTTTGGCATATTCAATCGAACAGTAAGATTAAGAAGCATGACGAAGGAGTTGGTGGCATTTGGTGGTCGGGGCGTACTCAAATCCTGCCAGTCGATTTGCCATTGACACGAGGCCGATTTGGTCAAGTCGATCTGCCGCAGAGTCTCACGGTCCCGTCGTTCCTTCCGAACCAATGCTGCCACCTCACACACAGCGACCCATGGCACACCTGGCCGCAACAATTTCAATATGTAGCTCGGTGCTGCGATCACTGTAGGTGTTCGACATAAATCAGTAAACTCTTCCACCAACACAGAGGAAGCCACCAAATACCGATTGAGAAGCTGCGTCTCTGGCCGTCCGGGGACCTTGTCAATATTCAACTTCAATTGGAAGGTCCTGCTGGCCCCATCGGCATACAGTACAACCCGACACACCACACTACCCTCGAAGGTGTTCCACGACAGAACCCTCCAAGGCTCGCTATCTGGTGCCGAGTCGGCAGACATCCGATCCTCCCTAGGGCAATCGGTGGGCAGCACACCATTTGCGATGGTCGTAATGATATGACAGTACCAACAATAGACTCCCAATGGCTCCAGGATGCCACTGTATAATTTGCCAGGCTGAAATCGTACCCGAAACTCAGTGTCCCGCAGAGGTAGGAAGTGATCACTGACAACACCAGCCTTCGTTGCCGTTACCATCCGGAAGAACCTCTCAGGTGCCGGCAGAGGCACCAAGGGCTGCTTATATCGGTTATTGGTCCGAACTGCCAAGTACCCACCCAGCATTGCAGTGAACTCAAATAGGTAAGTACGGCCATATACCATGTCCAAGGCCATCTGATTCCTCGGCCATAGTTCCCACATTGGCATCGGGAGGCCGTCAGCCAGACCAGGAGGCCTTACCCCCGTCCCTATCGCTTCTGCCTTCGACGGTACAGCGGCAAGCCCATATTGAGTGGCCCTGCACAGTTCTATATAGGCTGCCAAACGGGCCAGTGGACCGGCAAAGTCACCCGCAGTGGCAGTCACCATCTGCAGGTTGGCAAACAGCTCCAACTGAGGCACTACACAATCTGTCAACGACGGTTGGATCCACTTGAGGTTCACGCCCAGACCTTCAGTGCAGCAATCCAATGCTGGTCGTAAGGACCTCCCAACGTCGGACAGGAACACTTCAAAGACATCATCCTCCGTCCCACAGGTCGGCGAGAGTGACAGGCGTATAGCCTCTAGGTCGGCCGAGACTAACTGCATGCCCTCATGGTACCGAGCTACCATCCTCGCCTGGTAGATCCACTCAGCCATTCGAACCAACTGGTGCAGATCTCGACCAAGGGCCCCGAGTGTGCCATACTCAATGACCAAACCAGTAGCGACGAGGCCACCAGCAGGGGCAGCCGAATAGCTCCGTAGAACGGCCCTCGCCCCGGACAGCATCCGAATCACTTGATTGGAAACTGGTGTATCATCACCAGGCGGTGGGGACTCCCAGTCATCCGACAAGAACGCTGCCGTTGTCGGAGCGGGGGTCTGGGGGGCAATGACGTGCATGTTATTGAGAGAATCGTTATTGGCAGCAGCTGCCATCTTAGAGGGCCACGATGGGGGCTCGGCATCAGGGGCGGAGGCATCTTGCATGACTATAAGGGAACCAGGGATCAACGACAGGCGGATCCTCCAGGGTACCTAAGTCGTGGAAATTAACGAGCGTGGAAACGTCGATTCCCAGTGCCCCACACTCCTGCCCTCATTACCTCCTCATCGTCACTGATAAATACGTGTACTGTTGGTTCTGCCACACAAGCTAAGTTGGGAGGCTCCAACTGTTGGCCTTCCTCAACAGTCTCTGGAGTCCCTCCCGAGGACAGCAGGCTCTCGTCATCATCATCATCAGGCGAGTCCTCTACGTCCGGTGACGACTCCTGCTCCACGAGAGGCTGGCCCCCGATGACCTTGTCGTTCCTCCTCCACACAAACATATGCCCATACACGTTGCCTTCGCCATCACCAGTATCTGGTCTCTTCACTGGGGGCCAGGAGAGCTCCAATGAGAACTCATCCGGGGGCAACAGTTTCCGTAGAGTCGACCCAACTGATGCCAGAATACGCAGTGGCCTCGCGTAGCCCTTATGGTATCGCCCTGCTGAGTATATAGTCTGGCTGGCTGCTGTGAAAACATCCCGGTTGTGGTCGGCCGATCCCACGTTGATCAGGCGGGGATTCACAGTCATACCGATGAACCCCACCGAGGGCGGGTCGTCGTTGAGTGGAGGGAACGAATAGAGCATCGTGAGGAATACCCCAGGGACCTCAGCAACAGCATAGGCCGCGCGGAAATCGCAGGCATCTCTAGTCTGCTGTACAGTGCGGTAAACGTCGGTGGGCTCTGTTGGTAACAGCTCACTCTCAGGAGGCGAGGCGAAACCGTAGGGCCATGCAACTCGGTGCCAGCCGTTGACCTCGGCCTTATGGTCCGAAGATTCAACGTTAGCAAGGAAGGGCAGTTGCCGATCAAGTAGGGCCAGGGCGTGTGATAAAGAAGTAACAACAAGAGGGTCCACCGAGGGCAACAAGGGTGACTCCACTACTAAACGGCCAGTCTTATCCAAGGAGACAACAGCACACAAACTCCCTGATGGCCGTCGCAAAACCAACGACCATGACGTCTCATCACCATCATTAGTCTGCCGTAAACTCGCACTGTTGTTGCCTCTTAGTGAGCCTTTCAACGACATCAGAGTCTGCCGTTGAACAAGACCAAAGGCTAGGTCCACACAACGGGGCAGGTCACTAGCTGGGAGGTAGTCAGCCGGGAGCACCTAAGTAACCACGCCATCTAACATGAGCAGCAGCCTCTCGTTCTACTACTACTACCTCTAGTTGGTCCGGACAGAGCCAGTCCCCCATGAGGCTCGCCTTGACCCCGGAGTCCCCTGCGGACCAAACTATCATTGGCGACCACTTCCCCGCCTGGCTCGTGGTCACCACCGCACCCGGGCACAGCTTCACTTCCATCCTCTTTACGAAATTCTCCATCTCGGTCGAATCGTCCCCAACCTTTTCCACACCCCATATGGGCCCTTCCGGTGAGGAGCTCATCAGATCCCTTGCCTGCTGAAGGAGACTCCTCAACTGCAACTGAGCGGCCATCCTCGCCACACACGTGTACATCACTCTCAGGCCATTTTCATCGCTCTTCTCCCGAACCAGCTGATCCATCACCGCCTGCAATACGATGCGACATGCCGTCCTCCGTTTCCGATGTACACGTACGTCCAATATCGTCCAAGAGGACAAATCGTAAATAGCCCGAACCGAGAACCCACCAGTGCGAGAGGCCAGCAGTATGGTGTCAGTATGAGAGTCTACCGAGAATAGCGCCCCTTCCGGGAGTCTAGCTTGTACGTTATATAGGCTCAGCTGGTGATGAAGGTACTCCTGGGCTTGGCTCCGCGCCTCTGGATTCATCGTTAACGAAGATGACACCACATAGGGTTTCCCTATACTACCCACTAGATCAGCCGTCAACTCTGGTAGGAAGTTCCTATCACCTCCCATAAGTACCGTAGCAGCATCTCGTACATTCCACTGCTGGTCTCTGGCTTGGCCCCTGGTCCACAGCCTCAACGGTACCATTTCCTCCCCTATACGCTCATTCAGATGGACTTTATTATCGTAGTCCAGCTGTTTACGCCGGCCTTCCGCCAACGCTCGAGCCCCACCATGAGCACCCAGGAAATACCCACAGGCCACATGCAGTGCAATTGCACGTTCCCGAAGGCGCCTCACTGCGGTCCACACTGTCGTAGGGTTTTCCGACTCCAAAGCCTGTTGTAGCTCTCCCAGACTGGTGTCCGCTACTCCTTCCACCAAGGCCCACATTGGCAATAGAGCCGATACCGAGGAACTGGACGGTTCTCCTCCTCCGCCTCCGTCATTAACCTTGGAGGCTGGATCCATTGAAATTGAACGCCCTAGGCCAGATCCATCAACACTCTGACACGCACATGGCTAGAACGCAACAGGAAAAACAAGTTAGATGATAATAGTACTAAGAACAGATCTCAAAAATTATGACAGAAAATTGGCTTCAAGAGCTTCGCCGGGTAAGCCAATAGTACGTTGAGTATTAAACAGAATTGAAATTCAACTTTTCACTTACATGCTTCGTCCCCTCAACCGCTATCGATCTTTTTTGAATTTGCTGAGTTGCCGCTTCTCCCATTCTGACACTATTTCCAAGTGCTTCTGCATGACCCATGTGACGTCCTCGTATCTATCTTGTTCAGGGGCCTCTCTTATCGGCGGAAAGGCACTACCAACCTGGGCCAGTATCCATTCATAATAGTGAGGCCAGCGATTCCAGTTATTCCTGTCAAGTATGGCACTCACATCACAACCCAGTCTCCAAATATCTTCGTCGCTATGAGGGCTAGTACCCATTTTGAGATCTGATAAACTGAGGGCTCTCGTGATCCTCAGCGCTTCCTCAACAGCTGCGTCCTCTCTATGGGCGACCCCTTTTCGGTGCTTGATGTGAGCCGCCAGCTTCATACGGCACTCTCTCATACCCTGTAGATCAGCAAGCTCCTCATAGAGGTTTTCTATCTGCTCATCCGTGAGGTCCTCCTCGGCCCTTCTAGCTACCCTCGTCATCAACAACGGAATGAGGCGCCATGTAAATAGCATGCACACAGCACCAAGAGCAGCTACACCAGAGACTACCGCGAATGCCGTGATGTGTTCTGAATCCGCATCCCAGAGCACTCCTGCGATCAACGGGCCGACCGCCCCAGCCAGCAGCATAGAGGCGAGTACAATACCATTGACCAAACCTCGCCTCGGAGCTGGCGCTATTACCTTCGCCATTACCGGGACCGAGGAGTATACCATGGAATTACCGAAGTTGAGCAAATACGACGTGAAAATTACACCATAGACGTTACCGAGCAAAGGCAGTATGAACATAGTGGCATGTCCCAGCATTCCGATCATGGCCAGAATAGACATGGGAACGCGCTTCGACAGTGGCAGGAATACCAAAAATAGAGTTAAGGATGTGGGTATAGCTTGAGAACCTAGGATAAGGCCTACCGTATTCAACGGCGTCCCGTAGACCTGATTCAGCAACCAAGGTAACGTCGTGATGATACTGATGTTACCATACTGGACACATGCCCCTGTTAGAGCGATCAATGTTAGAGTCACGATGAAAAGAGGTGTACGCATTATACTGGTGCCCATTCTAACACCACCATTGGCCACTCCTCCACTATCGACAACCGTACTGCCCTTCTTTAGGGACTCCCTGAGGAAAATAAAGGCCAAACATGCCATGATAAAGGTGATACCAGCAGAGAAGAAGACTGGTAGTCGCCAAGTGATGGTCCCCATACTGCCCCCTAGCAAAGGCATCAAGGCGCCTATGGCAACCATCGCCCCCGCCAGAGACGAATACAGCGGCATTTTCTCTGGTGGAGCGATGTCCCCTAGATATGAGAAGGTCACAGGTCTCGTCCCAGTCGTCAAGCCGTTACACAGTCGCAAAACTGCGAACATCCAATACGAGTTGGAAAAGCCTTGTATAAGGTAGACCAGTGATGTCAACGAATAGGCTAGGATGAATACCGGCCTCCGGCCCACTCGATCCGAGAGGGGGCCCATTATCATCACAGAGATAAACTGACCAAGGCCGTACATCGCCATCAACCACGACGCTGCAAAGGCGTCATCAGAGAACCCACCACTGCCCAGTTGGTCAACTATGGTAGAGAGAAGAGGCGCCAATAGGGTATAACCCATGAAGTCTATGATGACCGACACGTACACTATGAACAGGTCGAGGAAAAAGCGAACACCCTTGTCGGAGCGAGTCAACGAGGTAAATGCTAGCCTCCGTGCTGGACGCTCTCGTGTATCATCGAATGAAAGCTCCGCGGTGATCACTTGAGAGACGTTCGAACCGGTGACGCCATTGGTAGACATTATAGTGAGTAAAAACTACATCAAAAAGAATTACATTCGAATCGACGGACCCAGAGAGCGAACCCAATGAGCTGACTCAGAATGTGCTCAGCGATCATCTGAGGCTTTTACCAGGCGGCTGGGCGTTTTAAGATGCGAGCGTTACGACGTTACAAGGCGTCTCCAAATTATGTTTGCCACCTAAGCCTAGGTATTCAACGGAAAGAGAAGCTCTACTGGGGCACAAACTCGGGGTTACTCTTCCAGTACAGCAGCCTCGTCTACAGAAAAAAGTTCTCTCCCAAATAAAATTTCAGAACTACGTCCCGCGCGAGCAAAACAAGGATGTGATACAGTTACTGTATCACCCCACTGTACTACAGAAGTGAATGAGGGTCCCGAGGGTAACCCTCGCGGCTCCCTAGACTAACCGTAGGGCTCGAGGTGTTCGAATGCATTAGAGAGCCCGAATCGAACGACCCGACTGGCATCGTGATGAAAATGTCACGCGCCACGAAATTACAAAAAAACTTCACGCGCCACGAAATTCCACCCTTATCTCACGTCCAAGCCAATAGCTTCTATTAACGATGACGGCACTACCATCTCCTTCTGACTCTCCCATGAGCATTCATAACGATGAGGATATAACTGGTATCGAAAGAGGCGACGCTGTAAGACTTGTTGACCTACGCGACTATCCTGGGCTAGACGGCCAAACTGGTAGGATAGTCAGATTCGACCAATTATCACAGAGGTAGGAGGGACCCGACTTGAAGATATTTCCATACTACTTCCCCTATAGGTATGATGTGAGACTGGATGAAACCAACGTGACGAAGCGAGTCAGAGGGCCCAACCTACGACGTCTTCTCACAGGCTGCGTCGTCGAACTGCAAGTACTGTTCGTGGGGACTCTTCCTTATAGGTCATCATCGAAATAAAAGGTTTGTAGTCTTGGGTTTGGGCGTTTCAGGATACTTGAGCCTATCACCCTCCGTGAAAAGGACTAACACATGAGCTCTCTATGGACCATGTACGCTTACCTCTATCGTGGGGCGTAGTTCACCATCGTAACGGCCCTTACCATTGATATTCATCTAGTAGATACCAATTGGCATCCAGTGTATTGCCGTCATTGAATACTCTTATCATCGTTTTCTTTACTCACCATAGAGCTCGCATTTTGCCCTTCGGGGTCTCCTTTCTTCAGGGCCTCATCGCCGCCTATAAACTCAATGGTAGTATCGGTGAATGTAAGGACTTCGACAAGCAGCTACAGCGTTACGTTGTAAGCAACAACATCATCATCATCAACCACATCCGATGGACTTCCTCCTCGCTTAGGTTCTCTTAGATGGTGATGTCACGAAGAAAGTTAAACCCGAGAATGTAAAGGTGCTAACAAGCTATCGCAACAGCCAAATCGTCCCGACTCTACAGCAAATACGGTAAGACAGGAATCGTCACCTCTGTTGTGATTCGTTTCCTTTTAGGAGCATAAGAGACAATCGGGTCTCCGTTTCGTTGTCGTATCTCGAGCAGTGGCAGTTGTGTCCGATGCCATGTGTGCTGTCGAGCAAACATCTCACTAATTGGGAGGATATAAAAGGAGATCGGAGAGACAGGGATGAATACTTAGCCAAGAAGCTGGTAGTACAACTCAAGGGAAAATGAATCTTTGAATTCTTCGCGCTGCGCGCATATCATACCGAAAGTGATTATGTTCAGTGTTCGGCCTCGTCTCTTCCGAAGGACTTTGTAGACTCCAACGTCTTCTACGTATCTTATCCTCGGACACAGCTCAATCCGGATCCCCTTTTTATGCCTGGTAATGGCTTCTTCCACTCACTTGGTCTAGGAGCATGCACGTATGTAGATAATCAAGCTGAAGTCAGTCACACATCTGATGATGGGTCGGCCAGTGTGGATCCCTTCGACGAGGATGCCCCGCTGGTAATAATAGTCATCCATTTTGTTCGTAACTATCATGCAGTTGCTCGAAGATCGATCATCTCATAAGAGGAAGCGATCCCCCGATCGGAAAGTAGATAGTGATAAAAGATCACGGACTGACGGTAGTGACAGAGGTTCGCGGGATGATGACCGTCACGGCACGTCGGACCGGCGGCGCTCAGCCGAGTATGATAGAGGTAATTTTACTATGCACGCACTCAATCTATCTTTCGTACTGTCCAGACACCCGACCGCTTTCGGCGGCTATCCCAATGTTGGCCTCCTTAGGTCGCTGGTGTGGAAAATCTAAAGATGGTGAGAAATATGAATTGCTCCGCTCCGCTCATTTTGCGTGGGTTCTCAGTATCTCACGATCTGCGTCGGCGAACGTACTTCATGCTGCCTGGACACTTGACGAAGTTCCAGTCAATGAAGGGACCGAGAGACGCCGGTGCCAACGGAGTGAGTGCTAACCGACGAGTAGCGTCCTATCGAGATCCTCGTACAGATACCAACGTACATTGCCCTCTGCCATGCAGTGGTTCTAGTGACAAATTCATCCGACGATGTGGACCTGACAGGACCTCAGGTAGAAGACCAGGGAAATTTGATGTTAGAGCTTATCTTAATCAGCGCGTTGAAGTGCTCGCGGCCCATGCCATCAACAAGACGGTGTATGTGCTCGACTCGAAGAAGGGGTTGAGAAAGTGATATACTCAGGCGCTGTAAACCCAGTACGACGTGCTCGTCATTAGGTTGCCGAACAAGAGCTCTAATGGTCTCCTATCCGATCGGATTCGCCGTATTGTTATGCATAAGCCGATTGATGGTCTAGTTGACGAGACTGATGGGAGTGGCGATAAAATTCGGGAATTTACGGAGGTCTTGGATCCCAATGGTGATATCAAGTGGGGGAAAAAGGCCCATAAAGGGTAAGCATTCGGTTGTGGGTTGATGAACGAAGCCTTGCTATGCAGGTACTCGATATGAGTGATAGAATAGTAGTAGTCCAGTAATAGCATATTGTATGATTAGTACGCCATTCCCGGTACTGTTGTGTTCCAGTTGAGTACATGAGTAGCAATTATACTTGCAATATGTGTCACAGTAGCGAACTACAATACACACTGTAGTGGCATGCTACGGAAGCAGTAGTTATGTATGAGAGATGAAATGCTTACACTCAGGGCACACAGTCGATACATCAGAGAGTCTTACATGCCCGCTATGAATCACAGCTAAGAGTGGTGACCAGGAAGTGGCTCTGATTTTCTCACAAACTACTGTAATGACGTGATCACCACAAGTAAGGCATGTCGCATTACCTCATACCTCCAATTCGTCTATATCTACTCGAAACGACCAATCTGACCTTGTCACGACTGAGGACGACCGCATTCACTCGACCACTCGGCAACAACACAAGGCGGAAAAATGATGAAACTACTCGATAAAACATCACATTTGATTGATAGTCCAGTTCTCGCGGGCACGCTTCTTGGGTTTCTGAACAATACCAACATTACGATGGCAAAAGTGATGAGGACCTACCACACCATTGATCTTCCGTGCTGCACTTAAATTATCACTAACCTGCTTCGCGTACCAGATGTAATAGGCTATTCCGAGAAGGACCCAGAAGGCAGCAAATATCATATAATAACCTACCGAAACGAACTCGCATCCTTTTATGCATGAGTTCAGATCAACCTACTTGTATCTTCCATGGCGAATCTATTGAACCTGTAATCTCTCAGATTCAAAAACTGCGAAAAAAGGATAACTCGATATTGAGCGCAAGACCATCAAAACAACTCAAGATTGACTAACACAGAAACGCACAGTCAGGTTTCCCGCTACGACATCTGAATCTCAAATGGGGGATTCCAACCAGTTGCCATGTACCTAGAACAGCGCCAAACTAACAATAAGGGCTTGGATCGCTCCGCCTACCCAAGGATGATAGTCCCTGCTATACCAGCGAACGCAGCACGCTGCCACCACATAGCAGACTGCTCGTAATCTTCAGGATGAGCCACGTCGTCTGGATACCCCTGGGGCTCGGCGCCTGAGATACAGCAGCTAACTTTACTAGGTCTACACCCATTCAAGGACGGGTGCCCTGACGGCGCGCCACGAAACTCCCGATCTCAACCTTACAGGTAGAATCATGACTATCCGAGCGGTCTCGCTCCTCTGCTTTCACACCAAATCCCCATATCTGATAGATGTGGAGAATGCACAACAACGCTAGCAATTAGCGCTAGTGAAATGCCCACCTCGAACCACGACTTGTGCTCGAGAACATCTATCGTAACATTGAGGAAATTGCGCCCACCGTGGAAGACAGACACCCTCCCCTCGATCTGACAGAGAAGTGGTAACGGTATGTATATATATGTGTTGTATATAACCTTTCGACAGAAGTCATGAAGTCCTTGCCACCGTTGGTCCTGCAGGAGTAGCCTCAGTTTCTTCTCCACACGAGGCAACGGTATAGACAATAGAACTGCCAAGTAACCGAACGCTTCGCTGACTACGAGCTGAAGACACTAGCACTGCCGAGACTCTCGAACTGAACTAATGGTACCTTCGAGGGCGTCCATGTGCAATCACCATTCATCCCTCCGTTACAATGGCCATTACCATCACCGTGCTCCGTGGAGTCTAGCAGAGTGCCATAATCGAGGGATAGAGCCCAACGACTAAGGCGATTGAGTATCTGGACGACGTAGTTCATATAACCACCTATTATGCACTTACCTGCTCGAGACGCTCCACACACACAGACATGTTTGGAATGCCGCTATGTCTAGATCGGGCCGTTCGCTCGGACGAACTGGTTAACCTAACAGAAGGACTCCTCGGACAGATCTCCTCAAAGAAAGAGATTACATAAAGTTCCGCAGGATGAAGTTATGAACAGTCGTAGCGTATACTTCCCGAGTATAGTTCTCAAATACGGTGTCATTAGCCCACAGTATGTATCTGGGAGGACGTGTTCATGTGTGCACTTATATGCTGTGGGACTCACTCCAGGCATCGTGCAAATTCGACTTCTAAATATGCAGAGAAGGCGGCATCTTTCGGAGGAATAGGACCGTCTTGGAGGAAAACTAGAGCGAGGAACAACGATATGAGACACATAGACCATCGCGATATTCTAGAATTACTATGAGCACATTAGCAATGACAAGTGCTTGGCGCAGAACAGTCTTCCACGACCCAATAGCTCGAAGTTTCTCAACCTCTGCCCTTATTACGCGACATGGCCTCCAACAGATCCCTTCCTCGCACTATATCCCCAACAGCATACAAACCTTGATCATTAGGAGCTTCCCGAATGCAGGCAGCGGGAAGATCCCCAAGCCACGCCGTCGAAGGGAACGAGCCTGACAGACAACGCAGTGAACATAGCGAAATACTGTGAGTTCCTTAGTTTTGAGCTAATCTTAATGTCTTGCATTATTACATCGAGTGAAGGTGATGAAGTCTGTTCCTTTATGTTCGTTGACAAGCTCGGCAAGGCACCGAGCCGCTACTGCCGTTGGATCTAGGTCCCCACCAATAGTGTCGAAATAAACAACGTCCATGAGCGTGAAGGTGTACGAAAAAATACTGAGACGACTGCCCCGTCTGCAACTCCTACTTCACGCAACACTTCACCGGAGTCACTAGAGCTAAATGGTATGTGAGAGAAAATAGTGCTACGCAATACTACTTATACGAATCCTACCTCAATGAGAATCAAATCCATCTTTAGTAACGAACGCCACAGTGTTGTCATCCCAAGACTCCTCAACACCACCGTTAACTACTGATCCACCACCACCACAGAATGGCTGAAGGCAGCCGCATCCCGAACGATGAACAGGAGTACTTTGTTGAAGGAACTGAGATGCAACTCTTTGCTGGACTGGATTGACCCTGCCTGCCACACCCACCCCGCGACAATTTCGCGACTTCTTGGTCGTTGGCGTTGAAGAAGAACTATTAACATGAAAGCTGCCCAATTTGATCGCACCATCCTCCCAAGAGTCATTAACGGCTTTATACTGAGTCACGGAGTTCATAACGGGAGGCTCCGTCCGATGACTCCTAGAGAAATTAGCAGCTCTCGTAGGATGCATGTATGGACCTGTTGGGTGCTTCCTCGGACCTGTGCCATAACTGGGCCTTGATACTCGGTAAGGTCTCGCTGCTTTACCTCCAAAGTGTTTCATGACGTGAGGCTCAGTGACAGTACCAGGAATAGCACTAGCGTCCTGTTGATTATCGAGATGATAGCCACTGAACCCAACAGGGATAACCTCGTCGTCCTTTGCATCGTTGTCGTCACCATTCAAGTCCTCATCAATATCCATTGCAGATCGAGGCATGGGAGCGGATAAGACTGGAGTAAATTCACCATCAGCTGACATGCTGTAATAACAATGGTTTTTCATCCCTTCGTTCAAGAACCATTTCAGCGTTTCCTTGTCATCTTGCAACCGTTCAACCCAATCCCTGTAGTTATCATTGTCAACGAACTGAGCATCGTTTACCATGGCCAGTCGAATAGTGAGCAAGTCGTCCAAATCCTTCATACCGTCTCTTGGGGGAGCCTTAGACAAACTATCTTTCAGCTCCAAGGGTACATCCGGGTTATGCCTCAGCAAGGACTCGTTAACAGCGACCAGACACCTCTCAATGCCGCGTATTTTATAATAGTGCCAGGCCGACAGTACTCCTCGCCAATCGAACGTACTAGATCGACCAAGACATGCACTCCCGTAGGCGAAGCCGAGGTTAGCGGCATTGAGGACTATTTCGGCACGACCAACATCATGAGAGGGGTGGGGAGGGTATGATGACGAGTCCATTCACAACTTGGGCACATACCAATCAACTTAGAAATTTGGAGTGACCATGTATAGTTTGGCATCCACGTAACAATCCCTTGAAGCTTTCAGACATGAAGCATTTCCCTTTGATACCAGGGCGCGCGCGAGAATTCAGTGGTCTGCGCATAAGGAAGAAGTTGAGTTGTGATAAACTGTATAATGCAATCTGTATTCTCGTGGCGATGTTGTGCTTACATGG
>NW_003213889.1:120737-132424 GCF_000006405.1 Perkinsus marinus ATCC 50983 | reverse complement strand
AGTCCATTCACAACTTGGGCACATACCAATCAACTTAGAAATTTGGAGTGACCATGTATAGTTTGGCATCCACGTAACAATCCCTTGAAGCTTTCAGACATGAAGCATTTCCCTTTGATACCAGGGCGCGCGCGAGAATTCAGTGGTCTGCGCATAAGGAAGAAGTTGAGTTGTGATAAACTGTATAATGCAATCTGTATTCTCGTGGCGATGTTGTGCTTACATGGCCAATTTGTCTGGATGGCATATCCGCCCCACCCGGGAAATATAATATATCAAAGCACGCCCTAGGGTGGCTATATGTCATTGGGGCAACGGATTGAGTCAGTCCGACGGACCTATGCGCCTTAACGGGTCAGGGGGATGCGTAGGACATGCTTTGTGGGGCGGATATGCCATCCCGGGACATGCTTTGGTATATTATATTTCCGGGGTGGGGCGGATATGCCATCCCGGGACATGCTTTGGTGTATTATACTTCCGTGGTGGGGCGGATATGCCATCCCGGGACATGCTTTGGTGTATTATACTTCCGTGGTGGGGCGGATATGCCATCCCGGGACTTGGTATATTATATTTCCGGGGTGGGGCGGATATGCCATCCCGGGACTTGGTTTATTATATTTCCGGGGTGGGGCGGATATGCCATCCCGGGACTTGGTTTATTATATTTCTCGGGTGGGGCGGATATGCCATCCCGGGACATGGCCAATACAGCCCCACCCTTAGGAAACGATCCAATCAGAAGTGCAATAGGAGGAGTGTAGATGTCGGCGATAGCAATAGTTCGTCTGTCGAACATACTCTCGTCCATCATATAGAAGCTCACTGGCTTATGGTTGCTGACGGGCGCCTTCACGGGTCTTTGTATAAGCAGTAATTCATGTCGGGTATTAGTGTCAGTCAGAGCCACTCTACCCGCAGTTAGATTTGAAAATGCCATCGTCGAGTGTTCCCATAGTGAGCAACCTGATAGCTGCTATTCGGCTACTGATAAACGACAGACTGCGGGGAAAGGATCGTTTCGATACTGTGGTCCTTTCCACCTTCACCTGGTTTGTGCTCCTCTTTGCCTACCGATTCTGGAAGTACTCGCAGCGATATGGCCTTCATCAAGGATTCGAGGTTCCTCTCAAGCGCTACGCGCTAAACCAGGTGGGTTGAATCGAACTCCCTAGCCACTGCAAGTTACGACGTCGTCACGCGTCGCTTTATTTGTTGTGAATTAGGCGAGGCACATACCGCAAATTCGAGCAAAGATCGATGCTGAGCTGGACAAGGCAACCGAGGGACTCGACGAGATGGTCCTCAAGGATGTGGAACCCAGGAACAGTGTCCTACCGAAGCGTAATGAAATAGGACCCATCCTTTACGGCAAGTCTCAGTCGTTTAGAAGGAAAGTCTTCCAGCGAACTTATTCCCCACATGGAGAAGTGCGCAGAGAAAGAACACATGAACTGGAAGAATGGCGGTCAGAGTGGGTGTGTGTACCACGGTGGTGAGGAGTTATACGAGATGCAAGGGAAAGTAAGTATGGACTGCTCCAAAGCAATACTCATGATGCGCGCTTCTAGGTATTGGGGATGTTCGGCCTTAGCAATCTGCTACATGCTGACGTGTTCACCAAGACCCGGCAAATGGAAGCCGAGGTACGATAGCTTTGTGGGAGTTGCATCACTCGGACGACGAGTCACGACTACACGCTAGGTTATCGCAATGACGCTCAATCTGTTCAATGGTAAGCCGGATGAAGGAGCTTGTGGTTCCGTAACTAGCGGCGGAACTGAGTCAATTCTGCTGGCGATGAAGGCCTATAGGGACTGGGGAAGGTAAATCTCTGCTCACAGGCATTCGTCTTCTTACAAAGATCTCATCCGGCTGTGGTACGGTAGTACATAATGAGTTGTTGCTTGGTCTTCTTCAGAGCGGAGAGGGGTATCACTGAGCCCAACATCGTCATACCTCGCAGTGCACATGCTGCTTTCATCAAAGCTGGACAGTATTTTGGCATAGACGTTCGGATAGCTCGGCTTAATGAGGTAGTATGGAAGATGCCTTCTTTATAGTGATTAGTCGCGTATATTGACTTTACTTTGTCCGGGTCATCAGATTATACTCTCATCTCGATAAGATACTCTAGTTATCCCTCGATGGCAGTTGTGTTACGATTATTACACTATCGTATAGTAGAGCTTGCCGGTTCGACCGACCATGGTGAATGTCTGACATCTCTGTTGTGCTCAGGAGATTATGGACGTTGATCTGAATCATGTCGAAACATTGGTGAACAAGAATACTGTCGCTATTGTGGGCAGCTGTCCGCAGTTTCCTCAAGGTAATTCAAATAATATCTCTGTCTCTGCTTTGCTGTGGTCGGGCGCAATAGCAGTGGTTGAAGTTATGTTGGGTTCAGGCGTGGTGGATAATATAGAAGGTTTGTCGAAGATTGCGTTGGAGCACAAGACGAATCTCCACGTCGACGGCTGCTTGGGAGGATACCTCTTACCTTTCATGGAAGAGAACGGCTTCCCTATGCCAACGAGGGTAAGACATGCTGCTCTAACATTTTCCCCGAACGAGAATTTTGGGCCTGTTTATCAGTTCGATTTCCGCGTCCCGGGCGTCACATCCATTTCCTGTGATACCCATAAATACGGATTTGCCCCTAAGGGCACCAGTGTGCTCATGTTCCGGTCGACTGACCTCCGCAAGTATCAGTATTCTACTTGCAGTGAATGGCCAGGTGGTATCTACGGTACTCCAACCATATGCGGGTCAAGGTAAACCAATTCGAACTAATGCTATGCACTCACCAAGGGTTCACCATTCAGACCAGCAGCTGCCGTCGCAGCGACTTGGGCGACTTTGATGCACATCGGAAGAGATGGGTATAAAGAATCATGCAAGACAATTGGTGAGCACGCCGGTTGTACTGTGATTGTATGATGGACTCTATATAGTATCTGCTGCTAAGCACCTCGAGAAGGGAATCAACGACATAGAGGGAGTTCGCGTGTTGGGCCGTCCAAGCGTTTCGGTGGTGGCTATTACCTGCACTAATGGGGTTAATGACTATGACTTTGCAGAATGGTTGAAGAACAACACCAAGACTCATTGGTGGGATGGCCATAGTGAAAATTGCTTAAGTCTCCTCTCCTTAGGAACTTGAACATGCTGCAGATGCCCTCGGGCGTTCATATATGCGTCACACGTCTGAACGCTAAGAAAATGGATGAACTGTTAACGGATATCGAGGCTGGTCTTAAGGCGGAGAAGGCGAAGTTAGACGCTGGTGTGAAGAGCGGTACGTATGGGTTCGATTCCTGGCCTGGACCTGTAGCATGACCAGACTGTGTTCACACTTCTGGTAGTGAGGTAAGGGGTTCTGTTATTTGTTAGGGCATAGTGGTAATGCAGCCGTGTATGGTTCTGCAGCTTCGGTCCCGAAGGAGCTGGCAGACATCGTGGTGGCCAAGTGAGTTGAAGCGAGCTGTTGGTAGTCTCCTATGTTGTCGTTGTCACAGGTACTTGGATACTTGTTACAAGGCGTAGTAGCAGTGAATATGGACTCCTGATGTTTTCGAGTTATTATTCAGTTCGTTGAAATATGCTTTTTACATTCATCATCTATCCGCCGAGTCGTTTTTTTGCTTCAAAGAACCATAACTATTGAGTTCTGTTCTATTCAACTCGGTATCAAGCATACCTTCTGAATGGGACCAACATGACCAGTCCAACGATTGCCAATCAAGAGTAAAGTGAGGAAAACAGCATCTCGTGATGTCACACTGGTCGATAGTCCGATATCCTCAGCGTCGTTGCAACATTGGGAATTTGGACCTTCATAGCCTTCAGGCTCAACTTGAGATATTCCTTGATTAAAGATTGCAACAATAGCCATTACGACTTGTCGGATGCACGTTTTATCGAAACTCGACAACCAAGTCATGAGACGAAAACTCCAGTGTGTACCTGATTGTGTACTGTTAACCTCTGAGCACTCCATAGTTGCTTGACCGATCTACTGTACCTCGCCGATGTGCGAAGGCGCCTTTTAATGAGATGTCAGAAGAGCATTCGGAACTTCGAGAACTCAGTACTCAACACGAAAGGCTTCGGATAACTGTGTGCTCATCGCTGGTGTTACGATGGATGGGACGAAAAAAGTAATTATTCGGCATTAGGTCAGGGACTGCCAGATGGACTCTCCTGAGAGTCAGTCGTCCCACCGCATGTCGAAGCCGTACTAGCTCCACTCTCGATGCGAGGATAATTGAATGATGCCCCTCGAGGAATAAGTAGGATATCTCGGTACTTGTGCGTAATGTGCCCAGAACGTTGACGAGCTTCCCTACCGAGGGCTAGCATAGATATGTAAATATCTTCTGGTAACTCCAATGCGGAGTTGTCAATTTCAGTGGTCGACTCAGATTGGCTGCTATGTGCAGGAACGTCTGCGTCATTCTTTGGGACTTGTGAGAGACGAATTTGACAGGTATTCATGACAGGATACAGAAATCGGTGGGAAAAAAGCTACAAATGCACACATCTCAAGGATCGACATTCGTGACGAATAAACCTGATCCACACTAGAGGAATGACAGCAGAATGTGATCCCGATTGGAGCGACACTCACTCAGATTCAAGTCTTAGAAGGAAAACAGGGGCGCTCCTCAAAGATGATCGTTGAGAGGATCGTAGAGAACTAACGATAGAAGGCCAGCCCGCAATAGATGAACAGGACAGATCGGTATGAACCTGTGGGAGAGAGTAGCAACTTGTCAGAGTGGTTAACTTGTAATGATTGATCAACATTATGCGTACACATATACACTGTCGCGCTCTAACATCCCTAACAATTGTTAACTCAAGCTGTAGCCTCTTCTTGAACAACCCAACACTGCCATCGGCGCTAGGATGTTTACAACGCGCTATGGAGGTTTAAACATATCTTGATGCTACCGAAAGAAAACCCCCAAGAAGTCCCCCTCAATCCGGAGTCCTTCTGCTCCAACCTTATCGATCAACTCGCTTAATCAGGTTAAACGCTATCAATGAGCAAGATTCCGCACAACCTTGTGCGGTGCAAACCTGTCACAAACCGTACACGGGTAGACCAACTATGAGAACATGAAGAAGTCAAGACAGATACGATCACCGACAGATACGATCACCATTGGAGGCGGCTGCCTAGATCGTCGTAATGGTACTTCCATACGCGACAAACCTGATGTAGATAAGAGACCGTAGAGCGTACGAAGTGGCTCTTAGTTGATAGGGGAGAGGTGGGCTACCTAGCTGGATAAAACGAGGTCATACTGCTTGTGGCAGTCAGCCATTCGACGGAAATTATACGTAAGATCGTATATCAGAATGTGGACGAATTTACTCGAAGTCTTGATCGGGTCGTCGATTGATACTATAGGTAGTCGATGCTAGTGACTCTGGCAACACAATCCCAAGGGTAGATACAGGTATAAGATAATACTTAGCTGCGGTCGACAAGGTTGGCAGGAGTGCCAACAGTAATCCTCAAAAGAATCCCTCGGAAGACTCTGAATGCAATCGATCGTTTGACGCATGCACACGTTAGCTACGGATAAGGCCCTCGCGCTCGCCTTATACTGTCTATTCCGTGTCTCCACTTTTGTACCAATCCACTTTTGAACCAAACGTTTTTGGTGGTGTAAAAAAACACGAATTCGTGACAAACTCAAACACCGACGATTGTGTTGTACCAAATTTTATACTGGGGAATTTGTCCACTTCTGTACCAAATGGGCGAGCGCTTAACAACTATACCACTCGACACCGAACCTTTCTGACTTTGTAACACGAGGGGGTGTTCTGAACAGAGACCTGTTTTGGTCTCTGTTTTGGTTCCTGTTTTGGTTTCGGACCGACACATTGTAGTCCAGATTACTAAATGTTGTCCAAACATGTCCAATTGATCAGAAAGCTGTCCAAAGGTCGCTACAGACGTAATTGGACAACTTCTTGATGAAAAAAAATATTCGACAACTTCATGTCCAAACTACTCACTAGGGTAGTTTTTCGACAAACTGTCCAAAACTTAGTCTTGAGATTCGTTTTGACATCCCTCGCTGTCCAAAGGGCTTTCGACAACTTTATGTCCAAAGTTGATGTGTTGCGCGGTAGCGCGGGTTCGATACTGTGCGGATGTGACGCCGGGCGTGCGCTTATGCCCTGGTTGTCTCCTTTTTACGTGTTGTTATTCCAATTGTTTCGGAGTCTTACGGTCGTATCTCGACCTGTATTCCGATAGGCAGTTGATTCTGCAGGATCACTGTCAGATTGGATAGGGACTTCATATGGTGGGTATGAAGGTTATCCGTATCTCTAGCAGTCATACGGTTATACATTGGTACTGGGATTTATTACTAGTTGTATCGATTCCCTTAGACTGTTAGTACGCTATGGTAGCTATATATCGGTTAATGGGCACGGTTTGAGTTATTAGTCCTTATGGGATGACTTATCTGGGTGTGAATAGATCTCTACTGTGCTGCTATAGCATGGTTTGAGAGCTTATCACTGGTACCGTGGTAATCGCGTTTGTCGTTCTATTCGCACTGATTTGAGAGTTCACCGCGTCGTGTCGCTTGCGATAAGTCCGTTACGGTTTACTTCTCTAAGCAAGTCACACGCCCGTTGTGCACGCGCATTCTACCGGGATTGATCCGACTCGGTGAGTCAGACACTGAGCTTATTTACTGGTGAGGTTGGGTACTATCTACTTGGTTTCGTGAAGAACAGCGAGGGTATGATATGGTAACGTATGAAGCTAAGGGCAAGTAGGGCCTGGAAGCTCCAACCCCCCTCGACTGAATGGTGGATGGTACTGGTTATATGAAGTACATAGACGTATGGGTCCACCTCCCTTAGGGGAAGGGAAGCTCAAGGGTAATTGTTACGACTCCTGCGGTTGGGGGTTGGTTTCAATGGTACAGGGCTTCTCGGTGGGATGTGGTGCTAAGATGTTGCCTTCAGCACTGTGTCCCCGGTGTTACCTTGGGCGGCTGCTTGGGTGTTAAGACTTGGGTTGGCGTAGCAGCATGTTGCGCTGTGATCCAAACGCTTACGTACATCCGGCTGTTGGGTCGAGTATTCCCCAGGCCCACGTTAATTCGTTTCCGTTACGGCGGGGGTTGTACTATCGGAGTAGGAAGAGGTTGCGAAAAACCTCTCCCAAGACCCTTAACATCTACAGGTTGAACCGCCTCGGCCCTTGATTCAGGCATAAAAGATCTCTCGTGAGAGGGGCCGTAGACATATTGTATATCCATGGAATATATTGATATGCTGGGTTACGTTACTAATGTCAACTTCTAAATGGTAAATTACATGAGTCGGGCTGCTCAGGCAGTGTTACCTCAGCTGTTGTATGATATGGGTCACTGAAGGGTTAATACTGTCTAAAATGGTATACGGTGCGGTAGATTCTTGCCTACATTGCGCAGTGTATGGTAGGAATGACAGATCACTAACATACCATTTCCTACTAGAGTAGTAAGGAGGTTATCAGCACGTCCATCAAGGGTAGGTGAAAGGTGACCTTCTGCACCGACGGTTGACAAGGTTCGATCTCGACCCGTTCTCCATAATGGTACTCACGTCCAGGAGGGGGCCATAAGTCCAGGGCGCTCGCAGACCGCTACGGATGACGCTCCATTGCTAAGTTCTTCAACCCTGGGTCGAGTCGTACCTCCCATTTCCGGGATGGGATATTATGCCTATTATGAGTATACGTATTACCTGAGCCGTCTGCAGTATATGTATACTCATGGTAGAAGAATGGTAGGCATCCCATGTTGCGGGGTACCCTATTATTCAGCTGACTTGTATACTCCTAGTAGAAGAATGGTAGGCATCCATGTTGCGGGTAGCCTATTATTCGGCTTACTTGGATGATTATATTGGGTCGGTTAGCATCGACGGTGTACGGCGAACTGCTTTCTCAAAAGGAGGAGTGACGTCTGCAATTGGTTATGGGTACTGGTTGTAAGTGTACCGTTTATGCGAGGTTCAGCAGTTGCTCAGCAAGGGTGGATGTCCACTTTGCCGGCACCTATAGATGTGGTGTTCGGGAATTTCCTTGCGCAATAGTTCTGGGCGAAGGGAGTTCCCATGCTTGGGCTATTGTGTTTTCGTGAGGGGCTCGTTGAGAGCTGCTGGGAATCGGCGAAGGTATAGTGGATGGGGACCTATAGGTGGTCCTCCGGAAGCTGTATTCCCGAGCCGGTCATAGCTTGTAGATGGGCAAGCTACCACCATTGTCATCAACGGTTTTGGTGCCGTTGGTAAGAAGGGTAATCTAATGTCCACGCCGGGATTGAGGAGGATCCCTACAAGTCGAGATGACCTATGGTTATGTCTTTTGCTTATGTTATTCTACTTATTCGTCAGTCTATGTTGATGGACTTAACCGTTGACATGGGCGTGCCTCAAAAGTACGGGTCATCATGGTATCAATGGTGTTGTTTCTATTATGAGGCTAGTCGGTTTAACGACGCTTATTTTCGACCCATTTGTAAATAAAGGGTGTTATCTATATAGCAGAGAGATAGCTATATATGTTGTAGGTTAGAGTAGATTGTTGGTAATGCAGAGGTTGAGGTGATTGGTATAATATGTCGTTTCAGTACCCTAGCTCCTCTATTATGGCTGAAACCGAGGGTGTTCCTGACTCTCATCCTCGAGGGCCTTTTCCTAGGTCTGTAGGGTCTACCTCTGCTATGCAACAATGGCCTGCAAGGGAAAGGGGTTCCTTGGGTATCCCTCCCCCAAAGGCGAGAATTAATGTTGATTGTTATAGTTCGAATATGGAGTTAGATAGCGGGAATATGAATAATAATAGTGAATGTCATACTAACAGTGACTCAAGATCTGCATTAGGATCTAGAGTCCGTTCGGTCAGTCAACCAGTTGGGGGAGAGTTGACTCAGGCGTTAATTGGACCTGAAAGGTCCCAACAATTTCTGCCTTTAGGCAGGTACGATCAAGTCCGCAGCAGTGGTCTCCGGATGCCGTCTATACCATCTCCAAGGTTGGGTATTGATCACCCCCGACAAGAGAGGGATGGACTGCCTCCCAAGATTATCACTGACGAAGTGGGCAATACTGATGGAAGAAATGGTCCTTCATCGTCTCCAAAGGATGATAAAAGAGGTTACGAATCTGTTGAACGCCGAAGAGACTATGGTGGAGATGGTCGTTACGATCGTGGGGTAGACCGTTATCGTGATGAAAGGTGTGAAGAGCCGAAGAGAAGAGGAGATGATGGTCGCTCTAGAGGACGAGATTATGGTCGCTCTAGAGGTCGTGGCAGATATCGTCGTAGTCCTTCAGGATCGAGTTCCTCAACTGATGAAACCTCCTCCGATCGCAGTGGCTATGGTGGACATCTCACTGGTGGCACACGCTATCGCCCGGCCAAGCGTATGACGGGTACCACAAGAGGTTGTCTGGCCTGTGGAGGGAATGGTTGTGGGAGAAACAAGCTGACTATGAAAGAGTTCGATACTGCTGAACAGTTGGCTATCAAGTTGAAACCACAACATAAGTTTCTAGGGGAACAAGATGAACGGTCGGGGACTACATGGTTGGAAGAGATGGAGAGGAAGACGGAAGGCCATCCAGAGGTTATTAAGTACCTATTCTAGAATTACTATGAGCACATTAGCAATGACAAGTGCTAGGCGCAGAACAGTCTTCCACGACCCAATAGTTCGAAGTTTCTCAACCTCTGCCCTTACTACGCGACATGGCCTCCAACAGATCCCTTCCTCGCACTATATCCCCAACAGCATACAAACCTTGATGATTAGGAGCTCCCCGAATGCAGGCAGCGGGAAGATCCCCAAGCCACGCCGTCGAAGGGAACGAGCCTGACAGACAACGCAGTGAACATAGCGAAATACTGCGAGTTCCTTAGTTTTGAGCTAATTTCAATGTCTTGCATTATTACATCGAGTGAAGGTGATGAAGTCTGCTCCTTTATGTTCGTTGACAAGCTCGGCAAGGCACCGAGCCGCTACTGCCGTTGGATCTAGGTCCCCACCAATAGTGTCGAAATAAACAACGTCCATGAGCGTGAAGGTGTACGAAAAAATACTGAGACGAATGCCCCCGTCTGCAACTCCTACTTCACGCAACACTTCACCGGAGTCACTAGAGCTAAATGGTATGTGAGAGAAAATAGTGCTACGCAATACTACTTATACGAATCCTACCTCAATGAGAATCAAATCCATCTTTAGTAACGAACGCCACAGTGTTGTCTTCCCACGACTCCTCAACGCCACCGTTAACTACTGATCCACCACCACCACAGAATGGCTGAAGGCAGCCGCATCCCGAACGATGAACAGGAGTACTTTGTTGAAGGAACTGAGATGCAACTCTTTGCTGAACTGGATTGACCCTGCCCGCCACACCCACCCCGCGGCAATTTCGCGACTTCTTGATCGTTGGCGTTGGAGAAGAACTGTTAACATGAAAGCTGCCCAATTTGATCGCACCATCCTCCCAAGAGTCGTTAACGGCTTTATACTGAGTCACTGAGTTCATAACGGAAGGCTCCGTCCGATGACTCCTAGAGAAATTAGCAGCTCTCGTAGGATGCATGTATGGACCTGTTGGGTGCTTCCTCGGACCTGTGCCATAACTGAGCCTTGATACTCGGTAAGGTCTCACTGCTTTACCTCCAAAGTGTTTCATGACGTGAGGCTCAGCGACAGTACCAGGAATAGCACTAGCGTCCTGTTGATTATCGAGATGATAGGCACTGAACCCAACAGGGATAACCTCGTCGTCCTTTGCATCGTTGTCGTCACCATTCAAGTCCTCATCAATATCCATTGCAGATCGAGGCATGGGAGCGGATAAGACTGGAGTAAATTCACCATCAGCTGACATGCTGTAATAACAATGGTTTTTCATCCCTTCGTTCAAGAACCATTTCAGCGTTTCCTTGTCATCTTGCAACCGTTCAACCCAATCCCTGTAGTTATCATTGTCAACGAACTGAGCATCGTTTACCATGGCCAGTCGAATAGTGAGCAAGTCGTCCAAATCCTTCATACCGTCTCTTGGGGGAGCCTTAGACAAACTATCTTTCAGCTCCAAGGGTACATCCGGGTTATGCCTCAGCAAGGACTCGTTAACAGCGACCAGACACCTCTCAATGCCGCGTATTTTATGATAGTGCCAGGCCGTCAGTACTCCTCGCCAATCGAACGTACTAGATCGACCAAGGCATGCACTTCCGTAGGCGAAGCCGAGGTTGGCGGCATTGAGGACTATTTCGGCACGACCAACATCATGAGAGGGATGAGGAGGGTATGATGACGAGTCCATTCACAACTTGGGCACATACCAATCAACTTAGAAATTTGCAGTGACCATAAATAGTTTGGCATCCACGGAACAAACCCTTGAAGCATTTCCCTTTGATACCAGGGCGCGCGCGAGAATTCAGTGGTCTGCGCATAAGGAAGTAGTTGAGTTGTGATAAACTGTATAATACACGAGAATACTTTCTGTATTCTCGTGGCGATGTTGTGCTTACATGCCCTGATTATCCCGGGATGGCATATCCGCCCCACCCGGGAAATATAATATATCAAAGCATGCCCTGGGGTGGCTATATGTCATTTGGGCCAACG
>NW_003213889.1:84946-120637 GCF_000006405.1 Perkinsus marinus ATCC 50983 | reverse complement strand
ACATGAACTGGAAGAATGGCGGTCAGAGTGGGTGTGTGTACCACGGTGGTGAGGAGTTATACGAGATGCAAGGGAAAGTAAGTATGGACTGCTCCAAAGCAATACTCATGATGCGCGCTTCTAGGTATTGGGGATGTTCGGCCTTAGCAATCTGCTACATGCTGACGTGTTCACCAAGACCCGGCAAATGGAAGCCGAGGTACGATAGCTTTGTGGGAGTTGCATCACTCGGACGACGAGTCACGACTACACGCTAGGTTATCGCAATGACGCTCAATCTGTTCAATGGTAAGCCGGATGAAGGAGCTTGTGGTTCCGTAACTAGCGGCGGAACTGAGTCAATTCTGCTGGCGATGAAGGCCTATAGGGACTGGGGAAGGTAAATCTCTGCTCACAGGCATTCGTCTTCTTACAAAGATCTCATCCGGCTGTGGTACGGTAGTACATAATGAGTTGTTGCTTGGTCTTCTTCAGAGCGGAGATGGGTATCACTGAGCCCAACATCGTCATACCTCGCAGTGCACATGCTGCTTTCATCAAAGCTGGACAGTATTTTGGCATAGACGTTCGGATAGCTCGGCTTAATGAGGTAGTATGGAAGATGCCTTCTTTATAGTGATTAGTCGCGTATATTGACTTTACTTTGTCCGGGTCATCAGATTATACTCTCATCTCGATAAGATGCTCTAGCTATCCCTCGATGGCAGTTGTGTTACGATTATTACACTGTCGTATAGTAGAGCTTGCCGGTTCGACCGACCATGGTGAATGTCTGACATTTCTGTTGTGCTCAGGAGATTATGGACGTTGATCTGAATCATGTCGAAACATTGGTGAACAAGAATACTGTCGCTATTGTGGGCAGCTGTCCGCAGTTTCCTCAAGGTAATTCAAATAATATCTCTGTCTCTGCTTTGCTGTGGTCGGGCGCAATAGCAGTGGTTGAAGTTATGTTGGGTTCAGGCGTGGTGGATAATATAGAAGGTTTGTCGAAGATTGCGTTGGATCACAAGACTAATCTCCACGTGGACGGCTGCTTGGGAGGATACCTCTTACCTTTTATGGAAGAGAACGGCTTCCCCATGCCAACGAGGGTAAGACATGCTGCTCTAATAGTCTCCCGAGAACTTTGGGCCTGTTTATCAGTTCGATTTCCGCGTCCCGGGCGTCACATCCATTTCCTGTGATACCCATAAATACGGATTTGCCCCTAAGGGCACCAGTGTGCTCATGTTCCGGTCGACTGACCTCCGCAAGTATCAGTATTCTACTTGCAGTGAATGGCCTGGTGGAATCTACGGCACTCCAACCATATGCGGGTCAAGGTAAACCAATTCGAACTAATGCTATGCACTCGCCAAGGGTTCACCATTCAGACCAGCAGCTGCCGTCGCAGCGACTTGGGCGACTTTGATGCACATCGGAAGAGATGGGTATAAAGAATCATGCAAGACAATTGGTGAGCGTGCCGATTGTACTGGGATTGTATGATGGACTCTATGTAGTGTCTGCTGCTAAGCACCTCGAGAAGGGAATCAACGACATAGAGGGAGTTCGCGTGTTGGGCCGTCCAAGCGTTTCGGTGGTGGCTATTACCTGCACTAATGGGGTTAATGACTATGACTTTGCAGAATGGTTGAAGAACAACACCAAGACCCATTGGTGGGGTGACCATAGTGGAAATTGCCTTAATGTTATTCCCTTAGGAACTTGAACATGCTGCAGATGCCATCGGGCGTTCATATATGCGTCACACGTCTGAACGCTGAGAAAATGGATGAACTGTTAACGGATATCGAGGCTGGTCTTAAGGCGGAGAAGGCGAAGTTAGACGCTGGTGTGAAGAGCGGTACGTATGGGTTCGATTCCTGGCCTGGACCTGTAGCATGATTAGACTGTGTTCACACTTCTGGTAGTGAGATAAGGGGTTCTGTTACTTGTTAGGGCATAGTGGTAATGCAGCCGTGTATGGTTCCGCAGCTTCGGTCCCGAAGGAGCTTGCCGACATCGTGGTGGCCAAGTGAGTTGAAGCGAGCTGTTGGTAGTCTCCTATGTTGTCGTTGTCACAGGTACCTGGATACTTGTTACAAGGCGTAGTAGCAGTGAATATGGACTCCTGATGTTTTCGAGTTATTATTCAGTTTGTTGAAATATGCTTTTTACATTCATCATCTATCCGCCGAGTTGTTTTTTGCTTCAAAGAACCATAACTGTTGAGTTATGTTCCAACTCGATATCAAGCATACCTTCCGAATGGGACCAACATGATGAACCTGGGGATGCCCTCAATATTGATGAACCTGGGGATGCCCTCGATATTGATGCACCTGAAGATGCTCTCGATAGGCTTGCTTGGATGGAGTCCTGTCATGAGACTCAACTTTCTTCAACACCAGTATTGTTGGCCTGTGTAGCTTACGCACACCAGTCCAACGATTGCCAATCAAGAGTAAAGTGAGGAAAACAGTATCTCGTGAAATCACACTGGTTGATAGTCCGATATCCTCACCGTCGTTGCAACATTGAGAATTTGGACCTTCATAGACTTCAGGCTCAACTTGACATATTCCTTGATTAAAGATTGCAACAATAGCCATTACGACTTGTCGGATGCACGTTTTATCGAAACTCGACAACCAAGTCATGAGACGAAAACTCCAGTGTGTACCTGACTGTGTACTGTTAACCTCTGAGCACTCCATAGTTGCTTGACCGACCTACTGTACCTCGCCGATGTGCGAAGGCGCCTTTTAATGAGATGTCAGAAGAGCATTCGGAACTTAGAGAACTCAGTACTCAACACGAAAGGCTTCGGAAAACTGTGTGCTCATCGCTGGTGTTACGATGGATGGGACGAAAAAAGTAATTATTCGGCATTAGGTCAGGGACTGCCAGATGGACTCTCCTGAGAGTCAGTCGTCCCACCGCATGTCGAAGCCGTACTAGCTCCACTCTCGATGCGAGGATAATTGAATGATGCCCCTCGAGGAATAAGTAGGATATCTCGGTACTTGTGCGTAATGTGCCCAGAACGTTGACGAGCTTCCCTACCGAGGGCTAGCATAGATATGTAAATATCTTCTGGTAACTCCAATGCGGAGTTGTCAATTTCAGTGGTCGACTCAGATTGGCTGCTATGTGCAGGAACGTCTGCGTCATTCTTTGGGACTTGTGGGAGACGAATTTTACAGGTATTCATGCAAGGGTACAGAAATCGGTGGGAAAAAAGCTACAAATGCACACATCTCAAGGCTCGACATTCGTGACGAATAAACCTGATCCACACTAGAGGAATGATAGCAGAATGTGATCCCGATTGGAGCGACATTCACTCAGATTCAAATCTTAGAAGGAAAACAGGGGCGCTCCTCAAAGATGATTGTTGAGAGGATCGTAGGAACGATAGAAGGCCAGCCCGCAATAGATGAACAGGACAGATCGGTATGAACCTGTGGGAAAAGAGTAGCAACTTGACAGAGTGGTTAGCTTGTAATGATTGATCAACATACATGCGTACACGTATACATTGTCGCGCTCTAACATCCCTAACAATTGTCAACTCAAGCTGTAGCCTCTTCTTGAACAACCCAACAGTGCCATCGGCGCTAGGATGTTTACAACACGCTATGGAGGTTTAAACATATCTTGATGCTACCGAAAGGAAACACCCAAGAAGTCCCCCTCAATCCGGAGTCCTTCTGCTCCAACCTTATCGATCAACTCGCTTACTCACGTTAAACGCTATCAATGAACAAGATTCCGCACAACCTTGTGCGGTGCAAACCTGTCACAAACCGTACACGGGTAGACCAACTATAAGAACATGAACAAGTCAAGACAGATACGATCACCGACAGATTCGAATCGTATCATACGATCACCGTTGGAGGCGGCTGCTTAGATGCTCATAATGGTACTTCCATACGCGACAAACCTGATGTAGATAAGAGACCGTAGAGCGTACAAAGTGGCTCTTAGTTGATAGGGGAGAGGTGGGCTACCTAGCTGGATAAAACGAGGCCATGCTGCTTGTGGCAGTCAGCCATTCGACGGAAATTATATGTAAGATCGTATATCAGGAGCTTTTGTGTGCGCTCACCCGAGTCAAAAACACTGGTCGCAAACATTCGAGGTAAAGATGAGTAGCAGGTAATGATCAATAACGCTCATCGTTTCTCTTGGCTAGCACGAGGCGGATCGAAAACCAGAGATCTTCTAACGGGATGTATGACATGTGCTGACCTTTTTCGAGCAAGATACTCCAGGAACAACATGGCGTGAAGGACGCCTTTCCTTGTCTCTACTGTCTGAAGTTTCATGTGGGGTTCTTGAAGTTCTTTATATGGTACTCCGCGTTGTTGTCTTCTACCGTGAATCACGGTCCGTGATATCGAGAGGAATGTGGCACTTGGCCGGGATGTACTGTCCAGGATAATAATGCTGTTGATGCCTTAGTGTTGACCTCCCAGCTTTAATGGGCTCGGCCTTTCACTGAGGTGTGGTATCATTCAATCGCCCTCCAAGGTGTGGAAGGGTTATCAAGAAGCTCATCAACGTGACTTCTCGTAGTAGTAGTGAATAGTAGGGCGATATGGAGGCTTTGGCGCTCAATTCTGTCTGTATATAGTCCCAGTGAATAGTAGAGCCCAGAGGGCTGTCACTATATTGCTGTAATGTTGGGGGAATCTCGACGGAATTTTTCACGGCGTGGATATCACTTTAGTGGGATGCGCGTTGAGGTAGTCTGAGGGAAATGTCTCTGCGACTTGTTCATTTCAGCTATCCTTATTGACCTCGTACCCCCGCGTCCGACGCTATGCAGGTCGCGTATGGTCTGTGGGACATGGGTTATAACACGCCCTGGCTGAGCGGATAACATTCGTATGTAGCACTCCTTCTAGGACTCCTGAATTAGGGCAGAAATCTTTGGGAGGAGCTAGTGCCTTGGGAATCATGATGAATCAATCGTCTATCGCATCTGAGTGTCTCCACCTGGAGCGAGGCTTTTAGTTGTGTGAGAATTTGTATTCATATGTTGACAAAGGTAAAACCATCGAGTGAAATATGCCTTCCGTCCCCCGCCCCCTTTAAACAGCACAACCGATCATCAATCATAATGGAGCTCAGTTCTTATCGTCGACTTCGGATTGACTGGGAGCACTGGATATCCTGGGAATTGAACCAGAGACTTATGAGTTCACTGAACATGCGCAGTGTCGTGCATGTATTACATTATCATCGCATCTATGACTATTAAAGTAGACTAGGAGATGATTTGGAAACCATTCAGGCCATGCTACTTGAAGCCTGAGATGGCATCTCTACAAGCTGCTCAGGGGTTAACAGTGGTAGGGATATGTACTCCCGAGTTGGCCCCGACTATAATCACTACTTCTAATGGAGTTGGGGGCGAGCGAACTATACCGCTGCGTCGTCGTCGGAGTCAACCAACACGAATGTAGGTCGACGGTGGAATGTATGCCAGGTTGGTAGTCGTGCAGGTCACGAAAATCTGTAATTCTGTTATTCGATGTGGAGTTCGCCTCACTCTTGTAGTCTGGGGATCTGTTGTGTAGTCTGTACACCTTCTTGATGCTCATCAGGTGGCCCGTCCAGTATGGCACTGAGATAGCGGCACTCTTCCTGGTCATGATAACCCTCTTGTATGGTCAGTATCAGCAGCAGCAGCAGCTTCCTATAGTCCAAAAGCCTTTCAGTGGGTTCTCCATTAGTGGCAGGGGCCTGAAGGAACTGGTGGATTACTAGTGGTAATATACGGGACATCAGTGCCACACCGATTCTCGCAGTTGAGCTAACGAGAATGGGGCGCTCAAGACCTCTATGTGGTACTGAATACTGTTGTAGTTGACCTCAATGTTCACTCTTGGTCATCACAAAGAGGTGTGGTACGACGGCCTCCGCGTTTGCCATCTAATATACCTCACTCGCCCACAATTCATCACCTGGGGGGGGCGCTCAGTTGTAGCTCGACAGTGGCTAGCTCGAGTGGAAGATGAATGTCTAAGAGTCGGTCTGTGGTGGGGCGGCCCCACTGGGGCCAGGGGCACACCATGTGGTAGCGACCTCATGCGGGAGAATGGTCAATAGAAGATGCCGATTCCAAAGCTATATCTTAATAAGGCTACGAGCCACGGTGTAGGGCTGCCTTTGGGGTTTCGAGATCAATTCGGAGTGCACGGTTATGGCTACCTGCATGATGCATCACAGTTCCTTGTGACGATCTCATCATCAGCTACTATTCATGTTGCGTTATTGGAGTATACTGGGGCACCGGCGTCTGAGGTTTTTTACATGGTACTCCGCAATGTAGTCGTCTACCATGATATCGAGAGGGATGTTGGCTCTCGGTCGAAGAGTTCTGGATGATAATGCTGTTGATGCCTTAGTGTTGACCTCACAGCTTTAATGGGCTCGGGCTTTCATTGAGGTGTGGTATCATTCAATCGCCCTCCAAGGTGTGGAAGGGTTGTCAAGAAGCTCATCAACGTGACTTCTCGTAGTAGTAGTAGTAAATAGTATGGTGATATTTCGTCAATTCTGTCTGTATATTGTTCCAGTGAATAGGGGAGTCCAGAGGGCTGTAACTATACGGCTATAATGTTGGGGGAATCTCGTGGATATGGCGTGGATATGAATATAGTGGAATTCGCGTTGAGGTAGTCTGTGGGAAATGTCTCTGCGACTTGTTCATCTCAGCTATCCTTATTGACCTCGTACTTGCATCTGACGCTGTGCAGGTCGTATATGGTCTGTGGGATGTCGGCTATAACACGCCGTGGCTGAGCGGATAGCATTCGTATGTAGGTCAGTGGAGCACTCCCTTGCTCGTTTTTGCTGAGTCATGTTGGAAAGTAGTTGGGAGGTACTCGGATCCACGGATGAACCGAAGGCATTCGGCTTCATCTGAGTCCTATCGTATGAGCACACATGGTTTGATTATGTGTATGTTCATGATAGGACTCAATGATAGACCATGAAAATGACCATGGAATAACCGTGATGATCATTCCATGGTCATCTCTTCTGCCCTACAACGTGCTCCAGGTGTAGTAGGACGTTCGATGCCCGTGCAGTTCAGGGATTTTATGCCGTCTTTGTTGAAAGTATCTTAACCCTTTCACAGGTGTTGATTACTGATCAGGCGTGTACCCAATGAAAAGCCTTCAAGTTCAAGGTCGCGTTGGAGTTGGTACTTATGTAGTCGTGGAGGGATTTGTTCGTGACACTGTGTTGGAAGTGCCATGAGAGGCCAGCGCACGCGTACGAGGAGTATCTTCCGCAGGAGGAAATATCCAAAACTGCCAGGAGCGCACTACAGGATACGCTAAGTGTTGTCGGGATCCTCCTCAACCAGATTATATTCACTATCGCCTCCATTCTGTCAACCAGTACATTATACTTTTGAGTACTACTATGAGCGGCCCACGGAGTGGTTCAGTTATCATCTGTTTGTTCCTCAGCCATCTCGTCCCTGCTCAACAGACGTGCGTCGAGACGGTGATTTATGCCATCATGTGGTGGTTATGTTCACTCGTGTGCCTCAGACTCCGCCTCCCCCCACTCAAGTTGATTGCTCCAACGCTAAGCTAGGCTTCTACGTTTGGCCACAGAGCCTATGGATGGACCCGTCCAACAGGGAGTTCATAGTGAGGCTAGTAGACTCTGTGTAGGACATGTGAACACCTCAGGACTTCGTGGCTCATCCAGCAGTACGCAGTCTTAGCTGTGGTGGTGACCTGTGGTTCAACATTGGGGATTACTCGAATGTTGGGAAGATCAAGAACACCTACCGGTTGTTCCCTTTCATACAGGAGCTTCGATCATCTATCAGACCTGGTGTGTCGGACCTCACTATCGTGGTTCTTCGAAGGTCTTTTCTGAGGTACCCAGCGCAGCTCTCGTGGTGTCATCTACCTGGCTTATGCGGACTTTACCGCCCATGATGAGCTGGCTCTGGTCGGTCTTGTCGTCCGCGATTCTGGTTACGGTGCTGTCTCTCGCAGTTAGAGTTCATAGACACCTTCTTCGAGTGGTTACTGTCACTGACCCCCGGAGAAATCCTAGAAGTCGCTCCTATCGGTATCTCTCTTGATGTTGAAGCCAGCCCGTCTGAGATGGTCTTTAATACCCTTGTCAAACTACGGTGAGCTACCCCATGGGCGTTTCTCCTTGTCGTGACCGCGGTCGCATCGGTCACTGCGACATGGACAGAGTAGTGGAGGCATACGTTCTCACTGGAGGTTCTTTCAATTGTCTTTTCTGCAGTGCTTACAAGTATACGTACCTCACTGACATCCCAGAAGACGCCTTTCTCATTCAGCACGTCGTTTCTGGTTTTCCCAGCCCACAGACCACTAAGTAGTGGTAAGATCTTGGTTCTGGTGTCGATATTTTATACTCGAGATACGTCATGGAGTTGGCCGACAGTGCTCTATTCCTTGTGTACCGTTCGTACATGTACGACACTAGCAGCATGAACTTACTACCAGGTTCGATCAGCAGTTCGTGCTCAGTCAAGCCCGCTTGAAGTTTGTCGTTTTCAGGTAACAACCTTTTGGGTCGGTTCCGTTGGTTCATCACACAGCAGTGTGAGGATTGTCTTTCGCCTGGGTATCAGCCTCGCGCGAAGATTACCGTCTTGGTTGAGGCTGACTGTAACTATGATTATCTAGACTGAGCACGGTTGAGTGGTGCCCTGTGTTGATCAGGTAATGTGTACGAGTACTGTGGCCTCATCTCGTTCTGCGCACAAAATGACGGTGGAATCAGCAACGTCGTGAGTACACTTGAGGTGTTCTGGAGCGAGCTGACCATATCTGGCTTGCTCACCCAGGAGAGGTATGCGTCTCAGTTTATGGTCAGTTATGGGAATCCCGCATTGTTGATGGTCTCAGGTTCGATGCTCTCATGAACAAGGATTCGCCTTACGGTATACATAACTGGTGAGAGGGCTGCATTCACTCATTCCTTATATGTGTCGGTTCTAGGGTCTGGTCGCGCTGTCTTTTCCCTTCAAACGTCTCGGGCAACTACTCTAACTGCGAGGCCAATTTCGAGACGCTCGCACAGGGATGTCGTGCTCGAAGCAATTTTGCTCGCTAATTTTGACATACAACAATCAAGGCTATTCACTTTTACCCTGTAATCGTCATCCCTTCCATCAGGGAAATTCCATTCATTGTAGAAATAGATTTGTTCTGTCGCCACCACATTTCTGGCAATACATTCATTTCCCCTCTACATGGTAATACACGAGGTAGGTAGCGATGTAGAAATCACGGTGCTCCACGGGATGTTTCCCACGACCGCTGCATTCGTGTTGTGTTGCTTCCACGGTTTGACGGAAAGGATGTTGCGTGTATGCAGCTCCTTGATAAACTTGTTCAAGTCGTCAGAACTGGGAGTTCGTGTGCTACTGTCAGTTTTCCTATTGTTGGATTATTCAACATACACTATTCCATAGAGTTAGTACTGTATCCGGAGCGAACAGGAGCGTGTCTCTGAAGATTCCCTAGTCAAAAGTAGCGCTGGTTTTGCTGTTGTAGAGCGTCTGTCGGTATGCATCACAACACACTGCAATCTTTGCAGTGGTAACGCGGAATAGTCGCGCACTCTTTAGGAGGAGCTCTCGGTTGTGTCGAATAGATCTCGCAACTGATACCCGATAGTTTGACAAAGCCGGCGAATGCGTGGGACTTTGAACTGACTCTTGTCAGGATCTTTACCTTACCATCCTCCTGCACATCCCTTGGCTTGCGTTTGGGAAACGAGATGAAAATCTGAGTAGTTTGCGGTTGTTGGACGTCTTTCATTCATCCTGTTATGTCGCAAGTGCAGCACTTGAAAGTGATGCAATACAACATTCTCGGTCGCCACTTTGCCTTCTCCAAGTACTTCAGCTATGCATGGCCTTACCTTGGTGGGTCGAAGGCCAAGAACTTTTGCCCAGCTGCGAAGGATGCCCCTCAACTCCCCACCCTGCTCGATTGGAACATGCGACTGCCAATGCTCGTGAAGACCTGCCTGGAGTCTAGTGCTGATATCCTCTGTCTCTGTGAGATGGATTCTTATGAAGATTTCCGTCAAGCTCTCGGCTCATACTATGACGGCTATTTCGCTCCACGTGCAGGAGGACGTGATGATGGGTCTGCTATCTTCTGGAGGAGATCTATCCTGAAATTGATGAGTGCGAAGACACTGCATTATACTGGAGGTAGCGAGCGGGTTGCAGCTATATGCCGTCTGCAGAACTTGTATGGTCAAACATTCACCGTCGTTGGAACTCATCTGTACTGGAAAGGTTCTTGTCCTACACAGAGCCATGAGGTCGATGAGCTCACAACGGAACTTAGAGCTATCCTTGACCGAGATGAGCCGGTCATTCTTTGTGGCGATCTGAACAACCATCGAGACAGCGACACCTTCATGCGGATCAGAGATTGTGGTATGGAGGACTGCTTTACCGCGGCAGGGCTAAAACCACCGAGATACACAAGCTTGGTACCTCCGTCCTACGTATTGAGCTCGCGGTCCGGCAGTTATAGGCTACTTCCTGGTCGAGAAGACGAGATCGACTATATTTTTGTAGGCGGTCAGTCATCCGACTTGACCTTCAAAGTCGTCGATGCAGTCGCGATTGACTCGTGTAACGACGAGACTGGAAATGGAGTTGTCACCGGTGCTGACTCCCGGGACTCCAGCGTAGCTGAGCGAGGAATTCCCAATATGAGTCACGCTAGCGATCATCTTCCTGTTATGTGCGAGGTTGAACTAACTGGCCCATAACACGGCTCTCCCTGAGGGGTATGTTAAATACTCTGGCCAGTTTTTATGCCAGCATTTGAGACCCTACCACCGTTGGGCAGTACACTTTTCTGTTACTAAATCATGCTGGTGTTCTTGAGTTGTTCAGTGTTACCGATCAGTCCACACATAACATTGTGCACGACGAGCACACTGAGCACTGGGTTGTACTCTGATGAGTCTCTGAGCTTCAGACGCCCAAGTCGGAAGCCATAACAATGAGATCTCATGGACTAGAGATGACTGATGAGAGCTGCTACCCACAATGGATAGATGGAGCGCAGGTGTTCGTACATACACACGCACGCTGGACCAACTCACGAATAACAACGACTTCCCACCGAGAACCCGACTGCAGGTATCGCTGCGTTCTTCGCTAGTGCCCAGAAAAGGGTTTTTCAGAAGATTGCAAAACACGAAGGGAAAAGCACAAAGATAACCCTGGAGAGTTGCTCAGTAGAACCTTCTCATCGATTGGAATTATCTTTCCTTGCTTTTTGGAATGTTGGATCTTAACTTCATCACATCAACTGGACTCAACGACTCGACACACGTGCGACTATTCCGATAATGATGATATACAAGCAATAACGCCGTAGCATTCAGTCATGAAGCATGTTCGGTGAGTTTCAGTTTGCCTAGTTGTAAATCAGTTGCAAGACGAGTATGTGCGAGTTGTACCTGGAGGAAATGCACAGACTCAGGAGTATTGTGATCGAGAGTTTCTTACCTCTTCAATGCTTATTGTCAAGTCCCTCAAAGTTTCACTGAAAGTACCAACTCCTTCTAATACGTCCGCCATATCTGCTCGCCACACACTCTGAGCCTGAAAAAACTCATTGACTTTCCTTGAAAGTCGATTGTGTTGCTGCCTCAGTCAGGGTCTCATTGAGCTCAGTGCTGACCAATTCCATTGAAGCTGCTGCATCAAATTTCAACTTCGTGTTCGTATCGCTGAACTTATCCATCTTGGTAAAAATATTCTCCTGGCAAGGACGGTCAGTGATCCTCACGGGACTGACTCCTGATCGACCTGCATCCGGGCTATCCGTTGCATCCTCTCTTCGGCTCGCTCTTCGTGATACGCGCTCTTATATCGGCGGATGATTTCAATTGCACGTCCAGAACCAATCAATTCGCAGAGCTCTGGCGATTCGTTTAGAAGCCGCTGAAGCTGGACCCTAGTTATCCTCTGAGAGTGGAAACGTAACGAGGGTGAGTAAACAAGCTGCTGCTGCTGCATCACACCGCGCACATCACAACGTTGAACCCGTTCCAGGAGCTTTTGGGCTTCTTGCCGTTCCTCCTCGAACTGTGCCCTGTCATCCGTGCCCTTCGATTGTTCTGTCATTCTTCTAGGCAGTCGCGCTGGGAGTCAGTATTGCTGCATATGATTCTGCGATTCACTCGCTCACAGAATATCGAGCCCCGAGGCGATTTGCTGAGCGCTAGATTTCGCAATGCAGCCTCATCCTCTCTAGCTGCGATGCTCTTCTCCAACTCGTCTTCGAGTTCACGTCTAAACTATCAGACAGGCAGGAGAGTCTCTCAACTCAATCCCACCGTTTTCGGTCCCAGGCAATAGCGAGGCATGCTGGCAGAGCCCGCAGTTCGATCCATTGATCATTCGGGCCACCCACATCCTCGTCGTCAGCGAGATCTCGGACGAGCGACACTCCCTTGAGCTTGTAGTAATATGTGAATCTGATCTTCATGCTGATCTCGGCTCGGACGATAAAAGCCTCTTTGGCACTGCGGCGAGTGGACTTACAAGAAAGCCATCATGGGGTTGCGTCTTTGAAGATTTCCTCTCAACACGCTGGGATCCGGGTTCTCCTCTAGAATACTGAGCTCGTTATAAACATCGAGCACCACTCCAAAGAAGAAAGGAACCAACAGTAAGGCCAGGAGTACTATGTAACTGCCACGTGACAATCTCGTCATGGAACATGAGTAGGACTAGACATACACCATGAATATGAGCTTCCCCATCTGGGGCTCTTCGGTGAGAATTCTTTGCATGATGGAATCCGTCGGCCCACGTACAAGCATGAACAGGAGTGCATAAAGACTACCGCGCATCCAAGTGAACTCGTCCACCTGGTGCGAGAGGATCGGTATCAGTATTAGTAGCGATTGATTACTATTGAGCTCAGTAGAACATGAAAGGGAAGCGCCAGGCCCACAAATAGGACGATACAGAGTAGCGCTAGTGCGGCCAGCTCGCATCTACCAGACGATTCACGCTGCGTTAAAGACTGGGCATCACATGCAGCGTTCTATGACTCTGACGAAGGGTCTGAAGGCGCTGAATATTGTCATGTACTTGAGTAGCTTGAGCCAGACAACGAGGATGAGCTGAGCGAAGATGTTGCGGCTGCTCATCAGAGGTTCGCGGAATATGGAGTATCTGGCTGGGTTCTTGCTCTTTCATATATGGATCGGCTCAGCGGACTGACGGCATGAAAGCTGTTTGTGGCAGTGGAAGGAGTTCAGGCCTTAGACTTGGCTCGCTATCTAACACTGATAGGAATTGCAGTCGTTTCGAGAGGTAGGAAAAGAAGAGGATGATGATGAGGAAGTCGACTATACTCCAGATGTACCTGCTCCGTGTCTATGGTAGGAGTGCGCTCGGGAATCTTACTTGAAATAGCGGAGGGAGCGCGCCTTGTACAAGTTGGTGACGAAGTACAAAGTGAAGATCGAAAACTGCCCGGTGATGACAATTTGATAGAAGAATACGGAGAGATACTTTCCACCATCGAGGATGACCTACGATGGTAGACGTCTCCGGTCTGAACGCTGCGCCACGCATTACGGGCAGCGAGATCTGATCGATTGGTAAAGGAGTGTGCTCTTGTTTGACCCCGACCGAACCATCCGGACCGAATCTGTCTCGAACAACATAGATTGTCAAATGGACGATCGTTTTACTCGAATAGTAGCCTAGTGCTAACGATCATATTGGTATTGGGGTTGAAGGTGGACAACTCTATAATGACAGCTCTGGTTGCCATGTCGAGCCACTCCCACTCCTGCAAGTCGTCGCCGACCTGATGGCGGGGAGCTGAAGAACTCTATCAATCGGAGCGGTCTAACTCGGAAGGCTTGCACGATGTCTTCCGGCAAGTCGAAGATGTATCCATCACCCGTGTACTCGTGTGAGTTTTTCCCTATCATGGGAGCTTTCTGAGTGGTCTCACTCTTGGATCGCCATCTGTTGAGCACGTTTGGAGGGCGTCAGCAATACAAAATTACACATAAGCGTCTCTGACGCGTTCGGGTGTTCCTATATTGGCTATTTTGAGCTTATATTGGTCACCATGGGACCACGACCCAAAACACACCTGTGATGGATTCACATGAGCAAGAGTCACGCGCCACAGAAACCACCGAATGAACAGGGAGAAGATCGTCCTGAATTGCACAGCCCTTCTGTGGAGTGACAGCGACTTGTCGTATTCTAATGGATCCCACTAGAATATTAGTTTTCGTATCCCCGACATAACGAGGCTTGAAAGCGATGGATTCTGATTGAGGAAGATACCGCTGAGATGAGTATGCTTATGACACACCCTCATTGGGTACGAATAGAGTGGACACATGCTCGGGCCAAACAGGGGTGGTGGCACTGTCGAGGCCTGAGCCGAGTCTTGAGTCGTCCTTAACCGTGAACCATACCTGAGAGATCCGAGTCGAGAGAAGTGCCGTTTGCCAGTGTAGACCCGGATGGAGCCATCTCATTGAGCCAACCAGCGGGAGGGGTCACGGATGGGGCCAATGACGGGTACTCTTCCATCGAAGATGAAGCATCGTCATCGGCTGATCTACTCCGTAATAGTGCCTAACAACTCAGAAAGGCATCTTCAATGACAAATTCGCTACAGCCTGGACGATGACTAATGACGATGGACATGTCAAATGATGAGCATTTTCCGCGGCTGACCTGCTGTAAGAGATCCTGCTCGCCGACAACGTTGAAAACCAGGGGAATAAGGGAGTCTTGGTACCTCCATGAGAGCATGTAGTTGTTCGTGAGCTAGTATGGCTACTACCAGTTCCAGAAGGAACTGATGTCTGTGACTTCATCTATTCTACATCCATCACGCTGGCTCTCATCTGAAGTGCACTGTCCCCAGTAAAGCTGTTGCTGTTGTCGGGATTCGAACTCCAGAGAGGCATCGATGTGGTTGTACCTCCAAAATGACATTTTTCACTGTAGCACTAACCTGTTACATGAATGCGGTCAGAGAGGTCACAATGGACAGGTAGAATATCATCTCGAGTAACATGAGCTTGAGATTTCTGTACTCTATTGAGCCAGCCTTGTACACGAACCGTACCTAGTTTGGATCCCGTACTGTACAAGCTCTGCGTTGCCGATATTGTCTCAACAACACAGCTCAGCTACAGCGAGCACAGAATACTCACAGGTATCTTTTCGTAGTGTTGCCAGAAAATGGTATCACCAAGAAGCTTATTGGTGTCTCGCTCGCGGGCAAATTCATCGTGTCTCGCATGGAAAGGGTTCTCGAGGGCCATCACCATGTGGAATTAAAGTACTAGCATCACGAACGCTCTCAATCTCATACATCTAAGAGGAAGCCAGTATAGTGTCGACTCACTACGTAACAGCACAAGGTCAATAACACTAGTTGATTATATACGTCTCGCCATCACTGAACCTCGATGCAAGTATGCATCATGTAGCTGCCGTCGGGCTTGCTATATAGGTCAGAGTATATCTACACGAATGTGCGAAGAGAGCGACATCGCCTATGGTCCCTCTAATAACGTAGTATTAGTAGAGACCCCAAACCCGAATTGATGATCACGTTCAGTTTAAACTAAACGCTTCACAAACCATCACGCGAGCCTCTTGGCCGATTCAATAGGGACCACAACGAGCGACTTTACAGAACGCTCGTGCATCTCGTTGCGCAACGCTTTAGTGATGAACACGCCTTCTACAAGTGTCATTCACTTCAAACACAAGCCGAATATATTGCTGTATCATAACGGGAATATAGATAGCAATAATAACCATATACAGTGCACGAACAGCATCGACCTCTTCTCGGGCCTTGGTGAGCTCAGAGGAAGTAGTCCGGTAGTTTTCGGGCAATATCAGGCGAAGACTGCTCACGGGGGGCCGGATCAAATTGCAGGAAAGTGTACCTGAACTCATCGAGTAAATATCGTCATTTCTCTATGTGGGTTGATATACTTAAGATTCTCGTCAATCTCCATGATGGCTGCCTGGTTGCCACATCGGTAACAATAGTTTGGTGCCGAGAAGATGGTCACCACATTCCGGTCGTGGCACCAATTGTAGCCTTCCATGACCAGCTGATGTGCTCGGGCGATCAACTTCAAACCGTTGGCGTGGTTGAACTGTTCTGAGATATCCTGCCCGAAGGTGTACCTAATGTCAATGAATTCCACCGGAAAGATCTATGATAACACACCCAGCGCCTCTCGGACTGATTCCCCATCCACAGCGTTCGTCAGGATCGGACCAGAGCAGGTCACACATAGCGCCCTCATGAGGAACCTCTTGCACACGATCCTGTCACAATGATGACAGAGCCAGTTCAACAGACGACAAGCAGTGACTACCAGTTGGCGAACATGGTCCAACAGGTCGATAGAAGGCGAGAGGCCGCCGTGTTGACAGAAGATCTGATTCTCTATCAATGCGGTGAGGGGGAGGTAATCAAAGGTGTCTGTGAAGTACTTCCACACATTTGGATTCGAGTATTTCCGCAAACATTCATCATAAAAACCATAAACCTGCAAGCTGCCACTTTCCATGTACCAAGTGGTGCGAACTCTACTTGTGTGATTTGCCTCGTCTCATGGTTGCCACGAAGAAGGGTGATACGATCCTTAAAGCGGACCTTATACAAGAACATCAACGCCGCAGTCTCCAGCGAATAATATCTGAGTAACCATCACAGTTTTCCACACTCCTTACGAACAAATTGCATCTACCCTCGATCCACGTAATCACCCAAAAATAAATAGTTAGTTTCTGGAGGTTTCCCGCCGATTCTGAAGAGCTCTTTGAGGTCCAAAAATTGCCCATGAATGTCTCCACAGACTGTAACAGGGCATCGCACCGGCTGAACATTAGACTCTTCCTGAAAGCTATCAATTAAACGATATGAAAAAAACGCAACCGTTCCCTCTACCTGCAACAACTCCCGAACCCTCTTGCACAGATTCTTGCATTCGGCCTCTGTGAGAAGACCCATGTTGGTAACACGCTCTATTTGCTCGTCCAACGATGCGACTTCATCGTCGCTCAGGACTTTAGTCATCTTACTGTTTCAATGAGCCAAGCGCTTGATGATACACTCGCTGCTGTGCCGAAGACAACAGGAATGGGAGAAATCACTCTGAGCAACAATACCATAAATCCTCGCAAAACTACACGCAACACAAGCAGATGAGACGTGCCATGAGAAAAGGTATGATCTCATGTGACGGAGGGCACTCAGATGGTTCCAACAGAAATACTCAAGAGCTTGATGTCTCCCACAGAGGCACATAACTCGACAGGAGCTTTCGGAGGGCTAAAGGTAATAGGTAGCATCACTAGAAGTATGATCAGTCAGAAGCTAACGCAGAGGTAACCTGACACGTAGTAGTCCTCAATCGTATTGTGTGCGAGTACTTAAAGCACTATACCGGAGTTTTCTAAAAAACACCTTCATCAAGGTTAGAACCCACGACCATTCGCTTGTATATTGCAACATCAGTACTGAGGTCAAGGCAACCATCACCATATAGAGCAAGATAGGGCTCCTCTATAAACCCGTATTCTCTAACAGTGGCACTGATGTACTGGCCGAGACTCCAAACGCCCTAATAGCATACTGTTGAAAGATGCATACGAAGAGGTACTCAGACAAAAATCGACGATTGTTGTTGCATTTTGCGGCGGAGCGATGGTACAATTTGAGGAATATTTGGTATCACCAAGAAGTGTAGTACTCTTCAATGATTTCTCCAACTAATGCGAAGAGATCGAGAGAGCCCCGATCAGTTAAAAAGAAGATACAGCGTAATCGAAAACAAGTCCCGCCCTCCTTAGTTTCTCAGCGCATACAAATATTATGGTTAAGCACTCGGTGATCTCTCTCCAGTGTTAGCTGGATCCCTCCTATACTCTCCCTCATCGCTGAGCTTTAGACATACGTAGGGAATCGTATATATAGAAATGCGCTAGCAAATTCCGATATGATACATTTTCAGATATTTCTACGCGACACCCCACCGTACCACCATGCTCAGCAATCTTGCAGGTCTTCGTTGAGTTGGTCTCCTTTTCTCTCTTACGACCAATACGAATGCCAGTAGGAACGAAGCCGACATAGGACAGAGAGATGATACGTCGGGAATAAGTATTACCACGCCGATCGCAGGGGCACACTAGTGGAGAATCTACCTATCTGGAATAGTGATGAGGATGAGAGCCAAGTTTAACGACGGGAGGAAACCCTAAAATGTCGTAGTACTCGAGACTTAGCACATCTGATGACAGAATATTGTAAAGATCCGTTACCTACCCACTGTGATGCCGTTACCAAGCTCAACCTCCCGAACCGGCTCGGCCCCGCCGTTCAACCTAGTTATATGCTTGACGTCGTGTATAATCAACGACGTGATCAGTCATCCGAATGCAATACTAATATCGATCGCTTTTAAACGTGGTTTTCACACATCACTAGCTTAGCGTTCGAAGAGCCGTAGTGACAGATCCAACGGGATGATCCATGCGCATTATTACCCGATGGTGAGACTGCTGAGACTGGTTTGACCTCCTAGTATCAGTGCATGTGTGTGAGTTTGTGTTGTCAGAAATTATTGGTCCTGAACATATAAAAGCCGACCCCTGTATGGCGAGAAAGCTCAACAACTGCCCCCCCCCCGACAACAGCAAAGACAAGGGGAAGAACGTAGTATCGATTCCACAAACGGTAAAGTACAATAGCTAACTCCGGTATGCATTGTGCCGTAAGATACCACATCGTGGAAGCTGGTAAACCCGGTGCATAAAGTGGTGCACACGAGTTAGTTAAATCGATCACAAAGGCGCGCGCGAAAAACGTTGTCACCCCAACTGAGTGGGTGCACTGGAACTCTTTACTGGGTATGCGGGTATGAGCGACGTGAACACTATAAACTGAGTCTTATTGTTATGGATATCTGATCTAGTCGTGCTGAATTTATCTGAGTTGGTCCGGCAAGAGGGTCATGGGCTACTAACACCGGTGAGCCCAGAAATTAAAGTCGACATAGTCGAGGGTATGAACAGGAATGCTGCTGTTGAGGAAGTTGTTGAGGTTACCAATCAAGATGTCTGCAACCGCTGGATTGGGGGCTCTCTTCGCCAAAAAGAAGAAGAAGGTAAAGTCGTTGAATATGACGGCTAAAATGAAGGAGGAGGCCAAAGTGGAGGAGACCAACGAGGAGACCACTGAGGAGCACAGTCTTGAGGTATGTCCTGGTTGATGATGGTGATCATTATCGCTCTGAATATGCATTGATAGGACAACTTCACCGCAATAGTGAGCGGAGCTGAACCTCTGGTGAAAACCGAGACCAAGATTGTCAAGACGGATCTCATAGTGAAGGAGGACGAGGCAGATGCCACTGAGCAGCCTGAGCCTGTTGAATCTAGTGAGGGTAACGTGGGTGGTTTGATCAGTAGTTTGCCTCGTTTATTTGCCTCACACGTAGCGATGAAGAAAGGCTGGAGTAAGACGCCTGCAGAAGTCACGGCTGAGGTAGAGGAAGAAGAGAAGAAACACGAGATTGAGGAGGCTGAGAGGTACTCGGTGGAGCTTGGCGATTCCCAGTAGTAGATGATGATGGTGTCTCAGGCTTGCTGCAAAGAAGGAAGAGGAAGCAGCCAAGCCCAAGGTCTATGTCCCTGCCTATTTGCAGAAGATGGTAATGCTTTGTATGGGAGGCACATTGTTTTGTCAGCGTGTGTGGTGATTGTATCAGCGCGATCAAAAGAAGGCCCAGGAGGCGAAGGAGCGCATCAGAGATGAAGGCTTGACGCCAGCTCAGATGATGGAGTTGGAGAAGAAGAAGAAGTTGGCTCAACAGGAAGCCGAGAAGAAACAGGCTAAGAAACAGGTAATAGGGTGAAGAATAAATGTATGTTCTGATCTGGGTTCGTCAGGCAGCGGCTGCTAGTGCTGCCAGTGAGGAGAAGAAGAGGCAAGAACGTGAGGAGGCTCAACGTCGTAAGGCTGAGCTGAAGGAACAAGTCAAGAAGGCTATGGCTGCTGGTACGTACCACTCAGTGTCTTCGATGCTTCCGTCCTATTCGATTCTCGTTGCCTTCAGAGGTTTCATCCAAACAAAGCACGCCTGAGGTCACTGCTAGCAAGGCTGACGGCAGCGCTCCTTATGAACAGCTCATCGCTAAGTAACGATTCTCTCGTCAGTGTTGTGTCCAGCATTGTCTCATTAGGTACAATTGCAGAGAGCGAAGACCGGTGAGGCCCCATGCTGAGTTGGATCCCTGCTTCCTACCTCCTCTGCAGAAAACAGCGTAGGCATCTCTTCTTACAGTTTCTAGACAATTCTTCATTGTACACACTTCGCTACTGTTGCCTCCTTCACTTATCGACGTATCTGTGACGTGTGTAGTGTGTTGAGCTTTAGTTATTGTGTCAATTACACCAGTCTATCGGCTGTCCCCTTTTACCAACTATCTGTCATAGTTGGGCTCAGCTTTATTTTTGTACGCGTCGCGATTACGTGAGCCTCACGTCGTGAAAGTTTGTCATGTTGTGCTCGCTAGTGGAGACAATCTCAGCCCTATTTGTCTTATAGCTCGCTGCTTGCTTCTATATCAGTGTTTGGATCAGACTGGGAACCAGGGGTCGTTGCAAAACTGACTATAGTAAACCACCATATCGCCATTGATGATGCCCGAATTACTAACGGCTGGAAGTAGCGAACTCAGTTCCTAGATGATGATGGCATTCTGAAAGGCTTGCCGGATTCCCGGACGGGAATGACTATTGTGCTCTGCAGGTGTCAAGCCGGTGATGAGAGCTTCATACTGTGTTGTCACTGTGCTTACTCGACTTGCCTTTGACTGTGCTTGGCCTCCAATGAAAACAGTATGCACAGTGCTTGGTGCAGTTGGTGTCTTTGGCCACGGTGGAGACAGAGCATCCCTGTAGTCTTCAATTTTATGGTGATGCTATCAGCGCTGACACAGTACTCGCTGGTGACTATCTACACCTTTTCAATCTCAAATTCAACAATTGAAAGAACAAATTAGGTGAATGAAGTTTGATTTTCGACAAGTGAAAGATGTTTTTCGTGAAATGAAAGTTCAAATTCGAAATGAAAGTTCGATTTTCGTAGACCGGTTGAAAATGAAAGTTCAAATTCGTAAATGAAATTTATGAATTCGGAAACGCAAGTTCAAATTCGTCGAACACAAGACCAATTTCGACCAATGAAAGCTCACTTTCATTCGATGGAAGGAAATTCTCGTCAGCGTCGTGCCACGGATTGTGACTTGCAACTAGCAAGTTTCGAGTGCTGATGGTGCTCTACGGACTGCGCTGTAATGTTGAACAGTTAAGTGCAATTCACAAATTTGCAATGTAGGACTTTCAGAGATTCAAACCTGGACATTGTTCGGGTTTGATTCTTTAATGGAGAATCTCCATTGCCCTTCCGATGACATCGGAAGGATAATGGGGTCGGCACATGTTCGGTTGGGTTTCCGAACCGACCAACCGGAGTCCGGTTGGGCGGTTCGGGAGTCCGATTACCGGACTATCCGAACCGAATTTTGATCGACCGACCGAATACCGATTCGGTATTCGGTTTCCCCGGTGATCCAACATTGAACGTTCCAGAGAACGTTACTCGTGAATCTCACTCTGTGCAATAACTGTTCGCATTTGAGAAGTACTTCGAGCAGTCCTCGCACGTTGTGCAAGTCGTCAACTCGTGGTGTGAATAGCGCATATCGAGATGTGGTGAAAGTGAGCTTTCATTGGTCGAAATTGGTCTTGTGTTCGACGAATTTGAACTTGCGTTTCCGAATTCATAAATTTCATTTACGAATTTGAACTTTCATTTTCAACCGGTCTACGAAAATCGAACTTTCATTTCGAATTTGAACTTTCATTTCACGAAAAACATCTTTCACTTGTCGAAAATCAAATTTCATTCATCTAATTTGTTCTTTCAATTGTTGAATTTGAGATTGAAAAGGTGTAGTCTGCTGTTAAGGAAATCTTGGCATGTCTATTTTCCAGTCAGAGTTCTTTATATCCGCGAGCGATGGGGGTGTCATCAGTGGCACTATGGGAGGCTTCCATGGCGAGGTCATCATGCCTGGTGCAACTTCAAGGAGATTGGAACTATTCTCAGATGTGGGAATTCAGAGAGTCAGGTCTTCCGTAACTCGTAATGATGACGTTGAATAGCAGAGATCAGCGCGGGTGTAAGTCATTAGCACGCGTCGGCTTGTCTCAGTTCTTGATGAGGAGACAATGTTTGTGTCGCGCGTGCTAATTTGGTGACCCCTTTCGGGTGTGGCAATCTAGCCAGAGGACTCACCGCGGTTCTCAGAGGTTTATTTTTTTCTGTTCCCCAGAATGTTATCATTCACTCAAGTCGCCAAGTGCTTTGTGCCAAGGGTCAGTGTCCTCGGGGCTTTCCATCGCAGCTTCGCTTCTTACGCGGGATACAAGAACATTTTGGTCGACGTTGATGTCCAAAAAGGGACAGCCTTGGTGACGTAATAAAAGTTGGGAAAGCTTTTCGTGAGTTAGCTGTATTTCCCGACTAGGTTGAACCGTCCAAAGTCCCTCAACGCTCTATGTGACGACCTCATGAAGGAGCTGAGCTCTGCCACCAACGCGCTTGACAAAGATGATGCCATCCATGCTATCGTCATCACTGGAGCTGGAGAAAAAGCGTTCGCTGCTGGTGCTGATATCAAGGAGATGAATAGTCGACAAACTATGGCTGAGGTTTACAAGCAGAACATGCTCGCCTTTTGGCAGGATCTAGCTAATGTCAAAAAACCAGTTATTGCAGCCGTGAACGGCTATGCTTTGGGTGGAGGCTGCGAGCTCGCCATGATGTGTGATATTGCTCTTGCGAGTGAGAAGGCGGTATTCGCACAACCGGAGGTGAGTCCTCTGTCGTATTTATAGTTAGGACCCGATATTTGCAGGTCACATTGGGTACTATACCCGGTGCGGGTGGTAGTCAACGTTTAACTCGTGTGGTCGGGAAGAGTTTAGCTATGGAACTTTGTTTAACTGGCAGACACATGCCGGCAGAAGAAGCGCTTAGGAGAGGCCTCGTATCGCATGTACGCTCTGAGCCCTTTCGAAAAATGGCAAGTCGAGAGCGGTTCGCAATCCATCTGAGCCTCAGGTCTATGCTTCGGAGGAGCTCGTTCTCAAAGCGCTCGAGATGGCCGAAAAAATAGCCTCCTCCTCAGCTCCTGCTATCGCGATGACGAAGGAAGCAGTTAACCGCGCTTATGAGACAACACTCGCTGAGGGACTGAGGTGAGTACAGTTCGCGATGTCCACGACAGACGTTCGGTCTAGTTCTAGGCGGGGGAATTTTGGCTTCTCGCTGCCGAAGTTTTGCTGACCAGTCGAATCATTGAGTTAACGATCATACTATGAGTTGATTATCCATATGACAGTCATACATGTATCTCCATGTATCATCACCTGGAGTTCGTGCTACGAGCTCCGGTATTATCCGCAGACTGTAAGTCGCGGTGGGGCCGCAGCATAGCTTGGTCTGGCTGGTTCGTCAGATGCACAGGCTTCGATCTGGACTTCGTGATATCACCCCATGAGCCGATCCCATCGGGGTGCCCAATTTGGGGGCCGATGTTAACTATTGAAATTCATGAGTGCTTATCTGCCCGAAGATGACTTATTCATCCTCGGGCATGCACGATAAGCACCCCCAAATAGGGGAGTGTCACGGCCGAAATGACGTTGCGGCCACATCATCGAATTTGGTGATCTAGACCATTCTGCACCTCGAAGATGGATTATCCAGTATTGGCGTCCAAGTTGGATACCAACTACGGCGTACGCCGTAGACAAACTCTATACGGCGTAGACTCTACGCCTACAGCGAGTGGCCGAGATAGGCGTATGACCAAGATTAGTAGGATACTCAGAGTATCCTACTAATACTAGAGTTCATACTCTATCTGATGAACAGTTGTAGAGTATTCACTATCGAAGGTCTACCGGTTGTCTGGCTATAGACGTCTTTCGCCGTATGGTCTGGGCCTCCAACGTCGAGCTTGGTACGGTTATTCCTAGGGAGTACATTCCAGGGAGAGTCACGGAACGAAGAATGCCGCTGAGTCATTTCACAGCCCAGTGAAGAAACTATTCGGGCACAGTGACCCGAACATACAGCGTCCCTCAGATTTGTATGTATCTTACTGTTAAGACGACGCGGATAATACTTATCATCCAGAGACCCCCGACAAGGGTCTTTTCAGACATTGGTCTGATGTGCATGACAGAATCGGTCGCACATACTCTGTTAACAATGTCTTCAAGCTCGAGCGGAAGGCATGATTAGCAATCACTGGACATATTCCAGGAATGTCTAAGTGTGTCATCACTCGGCTCAACCAAGTTTGTTATTCTATTATCCAGGTGTAATTGAATGGTGACAATGCTACATTGTGATGTTGGAGTTGCGAGATGGGGGCTCTTTCATGGGGGGCTTGAGGGAATCATTGCCAATGATTCATTGGCTTGCGCAGCGCAATCTAGCCGAGCAGCGCCTCAAGTCTTGTGGTGTTTAGCCTGATCCTTCACTTCCGGGCAATGAGACTCGTTATTGACGAAATAGACAACGCCGCATTGCCACTGCGTCATCGGGAACATTCTAGCTGGCACAATTGATAATTCGTGATAGCCTACCACGAATTGTCAACTGTGATCAATTGATTATTGATACCTATGACTGATAGATATCCTACAATGTGTTTCGGTTTTTATGATCAGATTCGAACGAAATATGTTCCACGCAACCTGGGCCTTGGAGGATCGCAAAGAAGGCATGACCGCTTTCGTTGAGAAACGCCAAGCACAGTGGAAGAATCAGTGATTGCCAGTTTCGTGTTCGCACATCTATGACCTGTTTCAATATCGCCGATAACGATTAGCCATAGACTCTATGGCATTGAGGTGTTGTGTATTTCAATCGTACTGAAGAGTGGTTCTTCTGTGAACGTCTCTAGCGTGGCGGCAATCCCGTTGACGATTTGACAATACTCGTTAGCTCTTGTTTTTCGAGTTTCAGAGTTTGAGTCCCGGTTGCCATTTATATGGCTCTATCCCTAAGTCGAAGGTGTCTGGGAGGCAATGCTGGCACTATAAGCTTCCGTAGCCGTGCTGGGTCTACCGCACCGGCTCCTAAGGAACCGTCTGAAAAGATGAACATGTTTATGGCTATCAACTCTGCAATGACGGTCGCAATGGAGGAGAATCCGAAAACTGTGGTGTTCGGTGATCCATCCCATCTCCGAGTTGTATTGACGGAATTGTGGATCTGCAGGTGAGGACGTCGCTTTCGGAGGAGTCTTCCGCTGTACAGTCAACATGCGAGAGCGATTTGGCCCTGAACGAGTGTTCAACTCTCCGCTTACAGAGCAGGTGAGACTGTTGGCAGCGGTATTGACTGCTGGCTCAACGGTTAGAATGCTGTAGGGTATTGCTGGATTTGCTTTCGGGATGGCCGCCACGGGAGGGCACGATGTCATTGCTGAGATCCAATTCGCTGACTATATATATCCAGCATTCGACCAAATCGTCAACGAAGGGGCTAAGTAAGACTTGTGGAACACTAGTGCATACTTCCGCACCGATTCGAGGTATCGCTACCGCTCATCGGGTGCTTATCACGTCGGAGGTGTCACCTTCCGTGCTCCCTCTGGTGCGGTCGGTCATGGCGGGCTATATCACAGTCAGAGTGTTGAAGCTTTCTTCGCTCACTGCCCAGGGATCAAAGTCGGAACCGTTGTCCACAGAGACCTTTGGGCTGAGTGTGGTTTCAGGTTGTCATACCGCGTTCAGCACTACAGGCTAAAGGTCTACTCCTTGCGTGTATCAGAGATCGAAACCCATGCGTTTTCTTTGAACCCAAGGCCCTTTACAGAGCTAGCACTGACGATGTGCCGACTGGGGACTTCGAATTACCTCTGGGCGTAGCTGACATTGTTAAAGAGGGTACCAAGGACGAGTTCAATCCCTAGGACGCGAGTGCCGTCTTGCAGGATCTGATATAACGGTTGTCGCCTGGGGCAATCAAGTTCATAGATGTATAGATGCCGCCGATATGGTCTCGAAGGAAGGTATATCAATAGAAGTGAGTTAATCTGCTATCTCTCGATTGAATCGAATCGATTCAAATGGTTCCGCTTGTCATAGGTGGTGGACCTGCAGACTATCATCCCCTGGGATCGCGAGGCAGTAGTGAATTCAGTCAAAAAGACTGGGAGATGTGTCATCGCCCACGAGGCGCCTCTCACTAACGGCTTTGGTATGGCATTGAGCATCAGGCGGGTCTTTCATCGTCACAAAAATCAAACATGGTGTGATGTCTCACGTGATCTGTTGTCATCCTATTAGGTGCCGAAATCGCGGCTAGGGTACAAGCCGATTGTTTCCTATCATTATTGGCTCCCGTTAGCCGCGTGACTGGCTTTGACACACCTTTTCCCTTGGCTTGGGAGGAGTTCTACGTGCCCAATAAACATCGTGTTGCCGATGCGATTAGAAGCACAGTCAATTTTTGAAGGCGAAGGCCCTCCATGGAGTTTTCCGACATGAAGTGATATCGAGTTCAGAGTTTTGACTCAAAACTTTTGAAGGCATTTTACGTCAAACACGGGGGAACATAGTGATAGTAACTTCTGTGCCCTGGTTGGAGTTCGATGGTGTTCGAAAGAGCGAGTGAGAAGTTCCAGTGAATTGATTCCCAGTTAGTCGATCGTCCTTAAGGCGCCTCTTCGTAATCAGAATTTCGTCGATGACGTTCTCGTCCAGGCCGAGTCCCACCATTGTCTCCTGGAAGCAATCAACGTGATAATTCGTGACATCGAGGCTCTTTGGGATCTGAGTTAGGTCTCGACCTTTAGAAAAACTCGACAACTTTTCTCCCTCCACCGTTGTAGATCTTGGGACATCCGAGTAGCTTAATGAAAGATTAGTATCAGACCGTCTCGAATTCTTTTCTATGGGGGGTCACTGAAGAAATGGTACTTTATGCGGGCATCACCAAGCACTGTCATCTGTAATCACTACGATGTGTACAAAGACTGCGGGCCGCAGGATATTCACACAGAATATAGGTAGCTCGAGGCCCTCGAGTCGAGTGTACCATCCCCCAACATCGTTGAATAGGTGATGAAGGCCTACAAGTTCATCATGCGTTTCAACCCGACAAACAACGGGACAGAGAATTGTCAATGCGATACAAGCACTCTGAATACCAACGGGTTTGACATCCTTCACGCTGCTGATAGTGGCAGGCCCGCTCACGCTCTACCACTCTTGATGGCACCCACAATGCTCAGCCGATCATCACCCTACTGATGCGATCCCGACCCATCGGCACTTACAACATGTCATATCGAGCTTTCACGTATAATGACGGATAATGATGTGCTCTATCTAGCTTAAATTGATTTACTCCCCTCTCCAAAAGGCATCGTATGTTGGTAGCACTCAACACCGTGTGGAGGTAACAATGAGAGAAAACGTTTAGAAGCGTTGACGCATCGAGCATGACTACTGCCGAAATGAATCTGCGACACAGAACTGCTCAGAACTTTATCATAATTATCATCACAATCAAACTTAATCATAGTAATGCTATCGCGAGACTCTAAGTCAACGATCTCGTTGGAAATGTCAAACTTGAGGAGTGCCTCCCTCCATACTTGACCACAGAACTAATGTCTGCTGAACAACCTTGGGCCACAGAATCCTGAATCACATCACAACAATATGAATGCCTAAGCTGCCGGTGAAATTTTTACTCGCTAATTTATCGTAAATGAGCATCTCGCACACATCACACAGGCGCGTGAACCGTCGAATGACTTACCCGTGTTTTCGGGAGGCCACATGTCAACACTTGAGCTCCTCGACTGCAAATTCTCTGCAGGAAGGCCGAGGATAGCACCAAGTTCATTTTTTATTCGAAGTCGGGATCTATCATCTCTTTCATTAACGTCCTCAGTCACATTGGCAACCGCTGTGACCAGCAATGATAACCTTCGCTCCATGTTCTTGTCACCAGCTCCGACGCTTCTCGACGTGCGAAGGTGTGCCAAGGGATTGCTTCGACGAAGTCGCTCTATTGTCATGAGAATCCTGGACTCTTCCTCGCGGTGAACCTCTGTCACTGTAGGCATACGGCGTAGTTGAGCCGAGTCCAACGGGGCGGCGATGGTCCCGGGCGAGTCAATCCACTTCCGTCGGACTTCATACACCAGGGACCTCGCTTGGCGCACAGACAGAGCGTCCCCTCTATGAGCGGGCGACAGAGAAATGCCACGAATGAGGCCCTCGAGAATGATGATTTTATCATACCATGCGGCTTGCTCTAGAATACGACCAGGTTTAGCAGAGCTGGTGACCTTCGAAATGGCCTCAACAATGCCATCGTCGAGCAGCATCTGCAGTGTGTTACGTCTCTCACACGTCGAGTCCTCAGCAGTGACCACCCAAACCAGCATTCTTGCCAAACAACCAGATAGCTTCTCTTTATACCTCGTATTCTTTCCACAATCATTCTCGCTCACTAGTGGCACCGTCGCTGAGGAGGAGCTTTTGCCAGGGCGGTCACCAATGACGAATCGTAACGCGCGTTTGAGGAAGCCTTCACTGTGACTACGGACAACTGCTATTGGCTTGACCAATGACCAAGAAGCCCCAGACCACGCTGAAGCCTGCTCTTGCATCACATCATACAACAGACCAACACGAGGAATTGCAAAGTCAGCAGTGATCCGAAGAATTGCTTCAGCGGTAGCCCTTCTAGTTCTAGCGAGGCATCGGGTACAGATCTCATCGCTTGGACTAGGTTGTTCTTTCAGTGAGTACACCCCCCGCTGTGCCGACTTTCGGCAACATTCAGGGACATACAAGGCGGCTTGCTCGATGAGGAATTTGTTGGCCTTGAAGACGTTCGTGGGATCCATAGGCGCTAAGTACTTCTTCCCCACAGCCGAATTGCAAGTGCTGCACTTGACATCACACACGACATATCTTCCTGTTGTGAAGGTTGTAGTATATGCGAGCCTCTCCTCGACTATCATGGGATGCATGACCCAGTCAACGAGGAAAGCCGGTCCTCTTCCACCGTGATAATTGTCGCTTAGAATAGCACAGTTCACAAGAACAGGCGAATGACATACCGCACAGTAGAAGACCATCGTATTAGGTAAGCCATTGTTCAGACCAACAGAGACACTTCGAATACGATCACCACCAACAGCTTCATCAGGATCTTGGCTGCACAAAGCGATCTCACGTGCCTCAGGAGTTCGAATAGTCGCAGGGCGCATAAGATGCACCGACGGCAGCTGAGCGAGAGCTTCCATATACCGACTAAACCTCGACATGCAGAATTCCGAGGCGTCGGTCGTCTTACAGATATCGTCAGGCGTGGTAACCATTCGGTGTAGTAGAAGTCGTATTCGTTGAAGCATGGCTCTATTGACCAACGCGAGGGCCATGAGCTCAAGAGGGGTGTCGAGGGCATACACCAAGACTATCTCATCAATCACGTCTTGAGGAAGATCTTCCCAACACAGACACCCTTTAGACCGAGGCATACACAGAGGACTGTCGAAACTACTACAGCTGGTAGCGGTAGTAGAATATGACGAGTTGGACATCATTGAACTGTACTTAAATAGTCAGAGCTCCACCTCACAGTTAGAGTGATCCCTATGGCAACTTACAAACAAAAGCGACACTTTGTGGTGAACAACAGCAATCTCATGAGCACAGTTCAGTCCAAAGACTTCAATTGCATAATAAGTTCTCTCTGTCTGTCATTTATCACTTCAGGGAATTTAATGTTGAAATGAATGACCAAATCGCCAACACCGCCACCCTGTCGAGGTGCGCCTTTGCCTAAGAATCTTCTAGTGGTAGTTGCCGTCACTACTTCATCTATCGGAAGCCTCAGGATTGCCCCCGATACCAGGTCAGGGATCTCCACATTCACACCGAGAAGGCAGTCCCAAACACAGACATCCTCATCATAATGGAGGTCACCAGAGCCCTCAGAACACAAGGTGAACCCGTCTTGAGGACCAAACCTCACAGTGACCAACAGTGGCCCCGGTCTGGAAGCCCCTGGCTCTTCAAGTCCCATGCCCTCATAGCGCATGACCGAACCATTGACGGTGCCAGGCGGGATAGTAACTTTAAGCTCACGGCCTTGATCTAGTTCTATCGTCTGACACACGGCCATTCCCGGCGTTCAGGACACAAGGAGATTACTTACTTTGGTGACCCCTGCCACAGCCTCCCGTAGGGTAATGTCTAGCACACGGTTAGCAGCAGGGCCTTGGGACTCGGCTGCTATTTTGATGCTCTCCTGCTTCTCACGTATGAGGTCAGCGAAAGGCGAGTACGAACCGAAGAAGGCCTCATAGACCTCCATAGCGTCGACCTTCACTGGAGAACCTAAAGGAGTGTTGAGTTGTACTACAGTGAACAGCGGCCACCTTCCAAGACGGTCCCCGCAACGCCATAGAGGAGACCTTCATGGCCGTAGCGATCATAGACAAGTCGACTTTGAGAATCATTCAGGACCGAATAGGCCTCCGCCGCTAGCTGGAATTGGGATGCGGCATGAACGCGTGAGCCTGAAGGACGGTGAGCTCTATGCTATTATGGCGATGAAATCGATTTCAGGATAACCCTACAGAAAATACTAAAGTCCAAGAATGAAAGTAGTTCTAGTGGATGTAGAGTATCAAACGCCTCTCCCTACTTTCAGGATATTTGTCTGGGTGCCACTTGAGAGCAGCGAAGCGATAGCCATTGCATATTTTACCTAACATGAAGTCCTCGACCACACATGCCCGGCGTATCGGGAGCTACTCTGGGAGGCCGCACGAGGCACATCTAGGACAGCGTAGTAGTCTGGTAGCTTCAAACTCCTGGTGCCGAAAGGGATATCCCCGACAGCTCCGACTAGCTCAGTCGAGAAAACCTCAGGTTGAGCCTCGGCAGAAATCGACATTATACAGTTGGACAGGCCTTGCCTCGAATTCACAATGCGAACTGATTGAACACCAAGGGCCCGTCACGCGCCACAAAATACAAGAGTCTATTTCGGGGAGACGAAGACTCCTGATAAATTGTACAAGTGCATATACTGTGCCAGGAACCGTTACTGCACAATCACTTCTAAGTGGTTCGGTAAATCGATTAGGATTTCGCTGAACTCTGTGCCACGCTGTGCATCGCAGCAGTTGACTATTAGTATAGTCAACTCGGCTACCCTCAGTGAAGGTCCATCATCAACACGTAAACTACGTGCCAGTGAGGTTACGTGAAGCAACCGATGTGGCGAACTCGGCTGACCACTGGTTTGAATGCACCTTATATAGGCTTAGCTGTGGAGAGGCAATAAGTGCTACTTGTGGTTGATATTACACGACGTCTTCAAAACTACTAGAGAGGAGACAGGTGGGAGTTGAAGCCGTGGACAGACCGTCAGGACTCGCGTGTGCGGAAAGTGCAGAAAGCGCACGCCAAAGTGATCGATTTGACAACGTTGTTGCACGACTTGGCATTCTAGTACGTCTTTTCAGCTGACTCGTCAACTTACTACTGTTATAATAATCTCATGAAAATGCAACCCGTCAGTGACAGTGCTGCGATGACTACACCAACACTTTCCGGACAGTCCCCGACCAAGGGGGACGACAGAAGGCGAAGGAGCCCTAGGAAAGCCAGTAACGATAAATTCGATAAGACCAATATGGAACCGGTAGAATACGTGGGGAGGCATTACTAGCGCGAATAGATGGAATATACTTCCTTTGTTTTCAGCTCTCACCAGAGTCGTACCCCCGAGGGCATTCAGGGTCCCCACTAGCGTCGTATACTGGCCTGGTGACTCCACTCAATAGGCCCTGTAGGGCAGCATCATCCTCTATTGGTCACACCACCACAGCAGGGGGAGGGGGCTTTGGCTCACTATATGGCGGTAGTCCCAGTACCAGTGCTGGCCTGCCGTCTCCTCCTCCTGTTAGAAGTATCTCCTTCAATGGTGCTAGCGAGGCTATGCATCATCATCACCATCAGGGAGGGTTAGTTCCCCCTGGTACTGGTAAAAGGTCAAATTCGAGGTCGGGCTTTCGTATTTTTTGCCGTGTGGATTGCCGTGCATCTCCTCAAAGACCGATCCCATCTAGAGAGGCCGTCTGTGATTACTTCAGCTACTTCGGTTCAATTCTGGATTGCTATCTACCAGAGTCGGCCACCAACGTTGCATACGTATGCTTTGAGGACAGCCAGTCTCTTGAGGATGTCATGGCACAGGAGCGCCCTCACGTTGTAGAGGGGACCCAACTCACCGTCACTAGGGCCCAACCTCGCCCAGACTACTCGGTCAATACTGATAGAATATTTGTCAAACACGTGCCAGACAGTGCCACCAGATTGGATCTGCGTGCTTACTTTAATAACTTTGGTGAGGTCACGGACGTCTACATCCCGAAGGATAAAGCCACCGGTGCCCAGCGTCGCTTCGCCTTTGTCACATTCCGTGATGTACGCTCGGCTAGAGCGGCTCTAGGAGCGAGCACGCATGTGATACATGACCAAGAGGTTCAGGTTATGCCAGCTGAGGCCCGTCCACAGTCGACATCAACTTCGACCTCGATGGTTGGTCATAGTTCCCCACACACTCGTCCATCTCCAGTGATGGAACCCTACAATCGAACTATGAGGAGTCAAACAGACTCCATGGTATTGCCCGCCTCTATAAGTAGCAGTACTACTACTACGACTACTGGGAGGAGACCCTCGACACCGTTGGTGCCTCTTCTACCGGCACCTCGGTCCGATGGGTTCAATTCTATAGATGAGGGCTGTATCGAAACGGTCCCATCATGGCAATATTCGCAGCCAACGAGGGCCGCAGAAGTGAACAGAAATGAACCCACGGACGATATGGGTGATGACGCCCACATGGTGTCTTTGGCGACGTCGGTTAGTCACTTACTGGACAGCAGTCCGAGTAGTATGGGAGGAGGCAGTGACGAGGAAGCCGGCAATCACAGCCCTGAGAAGCTGCTGAAGGAAAGCCTCAGGAGGACAGTGGATGTGGAGGATCAGGTGAGGCACTAAAGTGATCGATAGCGGCGTCGTTCTGTGCGTTGTTGCTAGTGTTTGGTGAGAGTCAGTTTCCTATGTATTCATATCAAATAGTAATTATGATGATGAAGTTTCACCCGTTTTACGTGAAGTGGTGTGATACTCTGTGAAAACCCGTATGCAGTTGTTTGTGAAATATGTTTTTTACTAGTGTTTTCATATCACGGGTGAAACTCCAACATACATCTAGTACTACAGTGATTGGAAATAAATAGTATATTATTAATACTATGTGGTTGGTTATACGTAAAATAGGATTTATTACTACTACATTGGAGTTGCACCCGTGGTATGAAAAAGACTAGTATATTTAACGACTGCTGCAAAGCGCGAATATCGGGTTCCTTACCGCGTATCACACCAAACGTAACACAGAGTAATCCTTTCAGGTTGCACGTCGGTCTCTGGAGTCACCCTTTGCCAATGCGATGTCACCGTTGTTGAGCTTTGAGGAATTTGTTCCGGCCCAACTGCCCCCTGCGGTCATTCGAGACGGTCACCAAACCCCAGCCGTGTCGAGATCGCCGTTCGTCCTGTAGAAGTCGGCCCAGTCGACTTGGCACCAGAGCCTCGGGTTGTTGATTACTGATACACTGTCTTGTAGTGGTCTTTTGAGAGGGTATAGTAATAATTATAGTGGCAGTATATGTAGCTACTGCTATGGTGGTTAATCATGGAAAGAGGAGTCTATTGTGATCATTTTCTGTCTCTATCATTGTCGAACTCATACTACTACTGCTGCTGTTATTGTTCTAAAACTATCATAAAACAAGAGACGTCGTACTACTACTGCTACTCTAGTTGGTCCTTTCATATAGAAACTGTCCGGTCGATACGGTCGTATAGTATTCAACTTTTTCGTCCATAGCTACGATTGATCATTGATGCCAAGATTTGTGGTCGGTTGAGATCGCAAGCCTCACTGATGTCTTACTGCTATTACTTCTATTACCATTGCCACACTGTCTTCGTAGAAGCTTCTCATTTTCGACTCGGTAGTGTTTGTTGAAAATCACTCCCTGTTTGAAAAATTCTGATGTGCGAAACATGCCCCTTTTTCTACGGTTCGGTACACATACTTGTTGTTCACTGGAGCTGCTATATTCCCGCTAAGTTTTTTTTCTCGCCGACGTCTTCAGTCTTTCATCCAGGAAAGCGTCTCGTACTCAGGAAGATGTTTGTATTTTGGTGGTGCTGGCTGTCTGAAAATAGTCATCATCATCAGTAGACTAGGAGGCTTTTGAAGTCACTACCATTTGAGTTGCGACCCTTTCTTAAATGAGACTGATTACTGCTGTCGTCATAAATTCATTGTTAGTATCGTCAACGTGTATGCCGTCCCGGCATTGCTTTTGCCAGTTTTTCCTGTACCCTTATTCCATGTATTATATATTGATGATCATCTAGTAAGGTAGCCTCGGTGATGACGGCCATGAATGGGTCGTGTGTGGGGTCAGTCTGGTGTGGTCGTGGTTGGTAGTGGTAGTAGTAGTAGAATTTTATATACTGATTTCATATGGTTGGGAGGAAACAGTCTTGATCCTGTTGTCATTTGCTTCGGCAAACTGCTCATATGGTATGGTTCATATTCACATCTGCTAGTCTATAATGTTATCGTATCCTTTTGTGTAGAAGGGCTATACTGAGTAGCCATCGGAGCAATAGAAGTGAACCATTTCTCGCAATCATATCTCACTCTGCGTCATTATCTTAGACAGTGTTTTGGTATTACCACAACGGTTTCGAAGTATCACCATATGCATTGCGTTAGATAGTTCACGAGGGAAGCACACAGCGTTGAAGACTGACGATGTCGTTGTCACGATGCAGCACGAGTGGTAACAGTGATGTAATTGCTATCGTATATGTTCAGAGTGTATTTCCTGATAATGCCTGTGGACCCCGAATACCTCCTCGGTCAGGCAGCTGTCGAGAGACGTCGTGAGAGGAAAAGGCGTTCCTATCGTCGACTGGCTCTACGCTGTAGTTGCCTTATCTTGGTTGTACTCATCGTTGTCTGCATTGGTGGCTTTGGCGTCGCGGTCACCCAAGCGTTACATGCTCATGATGTGGAGTTGCTTGACAAAAGAAATGTCACTGCGTCTACTATACAGTACACGTTAAACTATACGTATGAGGGCCACATAAGTCCTGGGCAGTGGATCAAGTACGAGGCGCCCTCTGAGCGAGTTCGTAACTATTCCCCAGTTTCCACCGACGATAGCAATGTGACCATGCTTGCCGTCAAAGTCCGTACTGGCGTGTCATTGGAAATGGCTGAGGACGTCTGGCCCGGTTCTATGATGCACATTTCCGGTCCCTTCCCTCCTCTACCCAGCCTCCTCCGCAGTCTGGACACGTCAGCCCATAGAGTCGGCTTCTTCTGCTTTGGTGGTGC
>NW_003213889.1:23937-84846 GCF_000006405.1 Perkinsus marinus ATCC 50983 | reverse complement strand
GCCCCACACATCATCACCTGATACAAGTATTTCATTCGACAAACATTTGCTCGCCTTCCTACCACACTCCGCTTCTGCCATAGCACGCCTCATCTCACTCGTTGGCTGAGTGAAGGTGTCGCTGCGTAACTCGACAATATGAGTATTCGACATTTCAAAAAGGAACTCTTCACTATAGAGCGAATACGGCTATGTACAAGCCCTAGGAGATGAGTGATGATGGCGACCTGCATGGCGTGAAGAAGTAACTACTCTCGAAAGAAAAGGTTGACAGAGGTACTGAACTCAACAACAAAATCTGCCATCAGCATTGGCGAACGGCTACATCAAGAGCACCAGCTGGTGCGAGCATGGTCATCATGCATATAAGTCAAGTGAGTCACCTCCCGAGCCTGCGAGTACCCTGACAGGAGCCGCCGTGAGGAGAGATGATGTTCTCGTGGAGCGGTACTCACTCTGCCATGAATGCATCAGGGTCCACATCGTTGGACCTTTGTTTTTTCTGCTGTTCCGATTGATAGTAATACGCCGCACCCGCGAAAATGAAGAAGACCAGAATGGCACAGAGGATAAGCTGGCAGTGACAATGTGAACATGAGCGTTGCTATAGCCCAACTCACCATCACCGGCGACTTCTTCTCAACGACCATGTTCTGAACACTGTTCATGGCAGCATCGGGCTCCTCTTCAGCCTGTTCTGGTATGACCGGGTCACCGCTAAAGTCAATTATTGCTTCTCGCTCAAGCACTCTAAAGAAAAAGGGAAATACCATATAAGACGAAACCTCATGGTCCTCACCGGTCCGCGTCGGTAACCTTAGTTTCACAGCGTGACCCCTGGAACCCTGGCGCACACAAACAGTCACAAGTCGACGCCATCAGAGTTCCACCGTTGAGACAGTCAGCTTCCTTCAATCTGAGTACAGCAACCGAATAGTTCGAATCCTGTATAGGAGCTCCTACAGGCAACAGCTTCCCATCTGGCAAGCCTCCTGCATCTCATCGCCACCCTTGGCTGGGCACCGCTTACCTCCGTTACGAGGCAGTGTCGAGATACTAAAGTACCGTCGCCTCTGACAGTCAGATTGGCATTCACTCCATGGACCCCAATCGCCCTGATAAAAGCAGAGTACTCCGTGGTAGTAGTATGAGAATAACTCACAATGCAGTCAATGCTGCCTGAGGAAAGCTCACACGCCGGCTCCCCAGTGGCTCTACTCACGTCCGACCAAGTCCCAGACCGACACGAACAAAACCCTGTCCTTGCATCACACTGCCCGACTGGACAACCTAAGTCAACCATAATAAGCTGAGCTCTCATAACAATAGGGGGTACCTTCACAGGGATCCCTAGTGCAGTAGACCCCATTAAGGGGACCATTGTCAGGGCCCTCGTTGGTCCACCCATTGACACATCGACACCCGTCATCCACGCAGTTTCCATGACCGTTACAGCGGCTCTAAGACACTGATACACAACGAGGAAACAACAACAGCCCACCCACCTCTGAGCAATCAGTCTTCTCGAGCTCACAGTTCTCACCAGAGAAGGCCCCCTCGCACTTGCAGACCCCCGTCGCCACGTCACAGGTTCCTCGACCGTTACAGTCTCTGAACGCTAGGATGAACAGCAAGACAACCACGGGTGTGACAGTCACCTGCCCATACACTTCTTGCAGTCACCCCAGCTGCACATTTCAGTGCGACTCTTGCCAGCAGGATGCTCACACGGCGTTCCAGACCCACGTACCGGCTGAGACAGTAATATCTTTCCATGTCTAACGAGATCCATCCAAATTCACCTGGAAGATCTTGAAGGTCATCTCCTGCATGCATTCATCATTGCATGTACTACCGACCCATTGGCCTACGCAGTCTTGTACCTGTGGACGCGCTACAACGACCACTGATGAATATACGTCAACAGTGCCAACAGTGTAAAAGAGCAAAACGACGGCAATGACAAAATTAACTGCAATCTCAACGACCTGCTCATAACAACACAGTAGTAACAAACACACAACGTTAGTAGCATTGACAACAACAAGTCGGAGCTCCTCCTCCTCTTCTTCCTTCGAGCTTACCTCCTGGTCACACTTCCCACCTAGTCCAGGCGTGCTCCGCTCCCAACCCTCCTCACATCGACATTCGTATTGTCCATTGCCAGATACGCAGTTGCCTTTCCCACAGTCACGAACTCTCCAATCAGTTTCATCTGAGGAACCGAATGTCATCATCATGAACAACGGTTACGTGGACAGTTTACTTTCAAGTAGGATCTTCTCGAGACACATGTTAGTGGTGGTCTCGCAGTGAATGCCGAACCATGTAGCCTGGCATTGGCATTCGTAACCAGTAGGCTTGTCAAAGTTCTCCACGCATTCACCAAACTGCCCACACGGTTTAGTACGACACCTAACACATGATCTCCCTGACCGCGCGCCATGAAATTGATCCAACACTTACGGGTCAGTGCGAGTGTCACAATTGGGCCCCTCATAGCCCGGCATGCACTCACAACCATTGGCCTTGCACGTGCCCTTCTCACAAGCAACGATCTTTCCACAGACAAACTCCGGCATTCCGTCCGTCGACATGGTGAACCCAGTGACCGCCATCGCCTGACATCAATACTCTATGGAGCTCGGAAATACCAATTGTTATACTCAAAAACTTCGTTACTATCACTAACTACACCCAATGTGAGATTAACGAAGACGCGCCAGCACAATGCAGATATTATCACTCTACCACAAATATGCATCCCCAGTTTTCAAGTCAGCTAAGACATACTCAGCGTAGACACCTCTACATGGAGGTTCATCAAGTAAGTACTCCTCTTCACGACAAACATCCTCGAGCTCGAGTAAGTTCACTACACAAGGTGCGCGCGTGCTGTCCCTACTGCAGCACAAGGGATCGCCAGGACTAATACCCTGTCCCTTTGAATTCTTACCCTACGGCCCCCCAACATGGTGCCCTCCAGGAACTTATCGCTGCCAACAATGAGTTTAGATGATTCCCACGGTTTCTCTGGTAAGTTGCTCTTCACCTGTGATCGACCCAACTATATATGCCCCAAGAGAACGGCTAGTTTCTCACCGATTCAATGGATGGGACCTTGTCCATATTCCAGGCATCCTTCAATCCCCCCAAGGCCTTGTTCATTGCCTCCTCTCTGGCCGCTGCCGGGGACTCTATGTTAGTCGGACCGAACATGTCATTGTCGAAAGAATAGTTCCCAGCCAGGATCTGTGCCACGATGTCAGGATCGGCCTGCAACAACAATACCACTATTGATGTTCCCAACGACGCCCTACCCTATATCCCATATCGATTTCCATGAGGTTCTGAGGACTAGCCGTCCCCCCGTCAGCTTTAATCGGGCGAGCGCTAAGCATCCACCTGTGAAGAACAGTGACCATCGTAGAGTTAGAGAGTAGCCGCACCTTATAAAGCTGGAGGGCATGGCACTCTCCTTGAGTCGTCCGGAACAAGTGTTGAGCTCCTGTCGCCTCGAAGAGTCATCGCCAGTCTTGATCATGAAGCCCTCCATTGAGCTCAGCATGCACTGTTGGACATCCTTCACACTGAATAACCAGGCAAACTTCGTTCACTCCTATACCGCCGTTCGGTCCGTCTCACCTAGCTATGGTGTTTTCAGCCCTAGTCTGCTCATCAGTATCATAAGTAATGTTCTTCACTTGGTACACGGTATCGATCCCATACGCCTTCACTTCGGCTGTGATCAGCTTCGTACCTGCGACCACACACTACAAGAGGCCCAGCGCTGCAATAGACCTACACTGTATATCAGGAATATCGAGGAGTTTCCTATTGGCTTCCATGTCTTGATCATTCTCATTCTGTCCAGTGGCTGCCGCCGCCCGCCTCGCCGCCTCCCTAGCGTGGGAGCGCCACCGAACACCAATGACCACATCCCCCGAGTCACAGTTCACTGTCTGGCAAACAACGAGCAGATCACAACTTCGCCCTCCTGAACGAGACAAGGCTGCCTACCCGTGAGGCACCGTTAAAGCCGTAGACCTCTCGCCAATACGACTGCGTGCCTTTATTAATGTGTACCTGATCAGTAGCAGCCCAGTGACTGCCACAAGAGGCCCTGTGTCGATCACCCCAGCCGTCAGGGCTCCAAAGAGAGGCCAGTAACCGGTGGTCTTCGTCCCAGTGACGGTGTTTTCTTTAACGACTCTGTCCATGCCAACCAAGGGGAACTTCTGGTCGTATACACCATCAACACTGTATGAACCAAGATTAGGGCCGAGAGGCATCGACGAGGTCCTCAATAATGCATGGACAAACTGAGAAATGCAACTTGTGGGAATTGAACCCGCGACCAGGTCCCTCACCGAGCTGGGGTCAACCGAGTCATGAATAGTAGAGTCCAGATCATAAAGCCTAGGGCCTCCAGAGGGAAGCTGTTCCTCGTCCGGAGCCGGACGATGCGCCGGGGGTAAAGATGACCGCCAGTACTCATCCACCTTGCGTGTAGAGGGACCAAATGATTCCTGAAGTGCGAAGCGAGTGGTATGAAAATCTTCACTATAACAACTACGCATACCTTCAAATGGAAGTGAGCTCCTGGAACGAAAATGGACCCCTCTGAGGAGGCCTCCAAATTGGGGGTACTATCGTCTCTACTCCGCCTCATACCTGAGCACCGGGGGGGATACTCCCACAATATAATACTCCCGTCCCGTTGGCACTACCGGAAGCAGTTGCCACGAGGATCGGCCAGACTAGTCGCCATCGTAGTAAAGACATAAAATAAATAAGTGTAAATGGCTAGCGATAGTATGTGTAGGTTCTAGTATTCAATTCGAGAGGATGATAACAAAGTTGGAATCGCCCTGGGAATCGTTGAAACGCTACAGCGATAAGCACTTAGCACGCACACATACATGCCTCAGCTGTTCACGCAGTGTCCTTTCTTCATGGCAAAGGATGCCAGTCGCATCAACTTGCAATTTGCGACATTGCACCACGGGATTCAGGTAGCCCCCAGATGAAGACAATGACCACTTACGTCACAGGAGGCCGATGGCATCGTCCCGGAAGCCGTCTCTGAGGAGGATCACTCTGTGGCTCTCGAGCTGAACTCAACCCGCACAACCGATGGTGGTCCTGATTGTGGAGAGTGGCTCGATGATCATTTGGAGGGCAAGAAAACTCCCCTCTGGAATAGCTCCGACATGTTGGGACGACTTCGCGGTATTCTCCAAACCATCTTGGCCGAACGATCGCCACTCGCCTCTCTAGTCTCCACACCACGATTGGGCATCCCGCTGACCGAGTCAGCCGAGCCGCGCCGCCGCCGGTGGTCCCTCCGATTCAATGTATCGCCCTCCATGTCAGCTCCCCCCTGATGTCCCTCAACTCGAAGCCAACTATCGTTAACTTTATGTAGGGCCTCCCACAATAACGCGTTGCGTTGTCTATACACCTCCCTCTCTTTGGTCACCTCCGACACCATCTTCGCGAGTTCCACCACAGACCGCTGGTCGGCGGCAGCATTCGTCAGCGATTGACGAGCCGACTCTGGCAAGTGGTCGCTAAGCTCCGCCACCTGTTGGAACCTTTCTGTCATCAGCCTCCGACTTTCCCTGGCTTTAGCATCTGTCTCTCGTTTGAGTCTCTCCAGTCTGACTGTCATTTGCCTTATGCGCGCCTCCTTTTCCTCTAAAACCATCAAGGGGTCTTTCGGTTCTGATTTCACCGGCGTTTTGGACACACCGTGGAACGAGTTCGTCTGGTCTACTTTCGAAATCTCCTCGACCTCGACCCACAGAGGCGAGCTCCCTATATGTTCCTCATTATAAAGCAAATCGATCCGTCCTGGACCACCAGCAACTATGGTGAATGCCACAACGAATATGCCCGTTTCACAGTCCGTGACATCGGTCACTCTGACTGCCCCCACAGGACGGGCTCCGAAGACACCGCTGGAGTCGTAGGATCGATTCCCACACGCGTCACAAGTCTCCACCCAAAGCTCATGTGTAACTCCTATGGCGGTATCAGGCAAGACCAGACTCGAGCCATCCGAGGTAGGTACCACCGCGCCAGAGATTATCTGACAGCATTGAGCCTCGACCTTTCCTGGGCGCACGACTACATCGAATGGGCTACCACATACGTGACCTCCATTGACAGTAACGTCGAGGAAGTAGTAGCCAGGCCGAGCACAGTCATATCGCAGCTTGTAAGAGCCGTCCTCACAGTCCATCGACCATGCCTTGTACTCACCGATGGCCAGAGTGACATCCTTTGGTCGCAGCAGAAGTGATACGTTATTACCTCCCACGGGTATACGGTAGCGATTATGGTTCACCGTGTTGACAGTGAGCTCGAGCATTTCACCACAGAGGCCACCGCCGACTCCGGGGCCATAGGCAAGGCACCGTTCGGGCCAAGGAACAGTACTCCAACGACGACCCGTCTCGTCCAAGTAGAAAGTCTGTCGCGGCGACTGGCCCGAAAGCCCTTCAACTTGGCTGAAATCCAGAAAACATGTTCACTTCAGAATCAGTAGCAGCAGCAGGGACTCACTCCTCCACGTCCCCTTGCAGGCCGCCATCAGTGGGACTAATGGACCGCCATACGGGTTCGTATCGATTCCTAGCACCAAAGCTAGCAGGAACTGCAGCATTAGCTGCCATCTGGTCAGTAAGCCGCTGACCCTCGTCCTGGCTAAACTCGGGTGGCATCGATGGTATCTTCTCGCCCTCCATCTCCTGCTGAACTGTCGTGACGGCTCGTCGTACTAAATGACGTAACTTCGTATCCGTTTGTAACATAGGGTAGAGGAAAACTCTAGGGTAGAGCTAAAACGTAAGAAGTTAATCCCCTTCCCTCCAATGGACGACACCGACGATGGACACGCACTACCGCTGTAAAGCACAGTACCCTATTACAACACAAAGCTGTCCAGAAGGGTTGTGTAGGAGGCACAGTTGGCACTATTATGGCATGTGATAGGGACAACAGCAGCTGTTGCTGCTGCGTCATCATGTGGTAAGAAATGATCAATTATCATGTAAAGGGCAGTTGACAGCTTCCAAAGGCGGGGCTTTAGCCAGATAGAGCCGAACGAAGTCCTCTGCAGAAATGCCTCGTTCAACAGTATCTACCAGCTCAGGGAACGCCTCGAGCAACACATCTACAGCGTGCTCCACCGAGACGATATTAGGCTCAAAGTCGACCAAGTCTTTGGGGGATATATATCCATCACCATCTATGTCCATCATGTCAAAGGTTTGTAACGCTAGGTTTTCACTGAGATCCGTATCACACAGTGTTGCGGCCATGAACTCATTGTAATTGAGGGCGTCGTTGTTGTCCAAGTCAACTCTAGCAAACACTTTACGAAGATTGCTAGACGCTCTCACTCCAGCTCTTCTCAGACCGTCCTCCAACTCGGCGAACGACACGTAGCCATCCCCATTCTGATCAAACATACGGAAGGTGTGCTGCTGAGCCGCTACTGAGTCGTCGTCTATCAGGTGGGCTGCACTCATCATAGCCATCCTTTTCAATGTCGGCAGACGAGTGAACCGCTCCATTCGCTCAACACAGTGTGAGTCAAAGAGATGGGCAAATCTCATGTCAATACATATCGTGTCACCATCACTAGCCTCGCCAGCCTTGCTCAAAATACTGCGGATAAATGGGTGCTTCAGTGCTTCCTCCGGGGTAATACGTTTGCGAGGATCCCTCTCAAGAAGTCGCCTAAGAAGATCCTTAGCGTCCACAGACTTATCCACCAGACTTGGGTTCTTCAAACGCCTCTCGAGGAAATCAGCATCGAGGACCTCGTCCAAGATCTCGGCTGGGGAGTCCGCACAGTCAGCACCGAACAAAGGCTCCCCTGTGAAGAGGGCATACGAGATGACCCCCAAGGACCACATGTCCGACGCTGTACCTAATACAACACCCTTGATACAGGGGCTGCAAGGAGGCATACTCCCACCATAGAAGCCATCAGCGACGACCTCTGGTGCCATATACGCTGGTGTACCCGCTGTGGCGTTGTCCTCTTCGAAGAGTTTACGCTCCAAATCAGCTGCTTCCGAGCTATGCTGAGAACAAGCACTACGAGGTGAGGAAAGACTACGGCTCACAACAAGGGGATACATGTTCGCTTCCCTCGGATGAGCTCAGGAGTTCACATACATTTCGAATACAAGTGTACGAAAATCAATGAAAATTTCCCCAAGTTTCCTCCGAGTTTCCACATTATCACCAAACATGTAGTTGACCATATGCATATTTCCCCCCGACACAGACTACTCACCTCAGCTAAGCCCAGGTCTATCATCTTGAGGGACGACCTGGCTGTATCCTTCGAACGGAACATGAAGTTCTCAGGTTTAATATCCTTATGTATAATATTGTTGTGATGACACCCCACAACAGCCTTCAGCATGTGCCGCATAATAGTAGCTACCTCTTCCTCCTAAAGAGGAACTCCTCGAGATCCACTGGCCATGCCCCGTCCTACCTGAAAGCCGTTCTCTCTACTCTCGAAGACGTGGATGATGTGGTCGAACAGATCTGGTCCCGCACAGAGCTCGAACACTAGGTAGTAGTTAACTTCATTTTCAAAGTACTCGATCAACTTGACTATGTGAGGGTGGTCCAGGGCGAGAAGACTGGCGATCTCGTGCTCGAACACTAGCTGAACTCCCGCGATGCACAAGTTTAGCGAACATACAACTACCTACCTTATCAGTTCCAACATACGTCTTGGGTATCTGTTTCACCGCCCTCTTGGTACCTGTACGTTTGTGCTCAGCTAGAAGGACTGTCCCAAAGCCACCCGACCCTGCAACGACTCAGTTCACTTCTTCGCTTCAGTAAGGGGTGCTTACCGAGCTCACGGAGTACAGCATAACGAGAATAAAACGGGTGAGTATTGCGGCGTATGAAGGAATGCCGTTCAACGGACAAGTCGATAAAAGAAGCCTGAGAGGTAGAAAGCATCTCACACGTCGTTGTGTTGGTAGAATTTTACATGTCGGGTAAAAGTATGAGGTTTGGGTCGATAGAAAGCCTCAGTCTGACAGTAGGTGTCCCGACGACGACCCCTTTGGGCCACATGGACGATGAACCCCATCGATCCAGCGACACCGGCCACCCAATGCGGCCATTGATGCTTACTTCTTAGACGATGCAATATGAGAAGGGCACGAAAATCAAATCAACTGCGGGGAAGTGCATGAGCAATTCCCTTGATAATAAATATCAGATATATACACAGTCTTTCACACCAGAAGTGAAACGTTCGACACCATCACGCACGTAGAGATGACTTACCTATACGTGCTCACTGATGCCCTTTGCAGCATTGAGTGCAAAAACCCTACCAACAACAGATGCAGTAGGATAGCTGTACAGCACCCATCGAGCGTAAAGGCCACAGAAGACTAATGCTGCTGCTCCTGTGCTCACGGCCCTCTACTCAGGATACCTATAGAGGGATGTCTGGGTGATGCAGCTGCACGTGGAATATCATTCTAAATCTCGGGCTACCCAAAGGCATCTGCAGCGAATACCGACCAGAGCCCTAGCAGTGGACGCTCAAACTCAAGAGGGAGGGTAAATCGTGTAGGAGCCGAGAATATCTGCGCCTTGATCACCCACTATACCTAGTACTCCTCGCTGCTACGCCTTCAATTGCACCATAGATGTGATCACCGCCAGCCGTCTGGTTCATTAGAGGGTATCTCCGGTAGAATGCCCGTCCAAAACCTAACCCAAACTCGCTTGAAGGGAGATAGACTCCAATTGGGGGTAGTGTAAGCCACGTATGTCGGCCACACGTTATGTTCGCACTCTAACTCTGGGTGTCCACCTATGAAATGGAGGAATTACGGTATGGGTGAGGTCCTTGACTCTGCGACCAGCAACCAGATGGTATTCCAAGTATGCTGCAGAGCTCGCTCGTCTACTGAGGTTGGACACCACCTGCTAAGGAAGAGCCTTCTCTACGCCTTGCAGAGTAGAAGCCTCTACCATGAAGCCCGCTAGCGTATCAAAGGGTCTATATGGGAGAGGGATCGACCTCGAAAACAAGAGCGAAGTAGTTGCCGAGGAGAAATGATCAGCCTAGCAGCAGCTTCCTGATCGTAGCTGTTCAGGACGAAGAAGTCCTCAAGATATTCTCTCAAGCTGATGCCCAACTTACTACGATTGTTCCATTCAACTGTCCACTACGTAGAGAGGGAGACAACGACGAGTTGCTTTGGTAGTGCGCTGAATGTCGCGCCCGCCCATCTGATCGATTTTGAAGCTCAAGACTTGCAATCTTGGCAGATTCGAATTTTCATCGACCAGTAACGCCCGCCACTGTAATCGATCTATTCGCGAAGGTATTATCTCGCGACCGTGCCGGTTAGGAGAAGGTAGACGAGGTGGTCATTGCTGAAGTGTAACCAGCACGCTGTAAGTGACCATCTAGTCCACTAAGACGAGGAGCTTCCCCTAAGAATTTCTTCAATGCCTGGAGTCCAGTCGACACCCTTCGAATCAAGGGAGAGGAAGTTGAGATTCTGCAGATTCTCAACACAAGCGTCTTATTTCCGTGCCACCAAGTAGCGTCGGTTGATGAAAGAATTTTGGTAACATTTAAGGTTGAACCTTGTTTGCGTCATTGTGTGACTCAACACTGTGTCGTGTCCCTTTATCGTCCAAGATTCCGCTCGTGTCGATCCCTAACTCGGGATTACTACCAACAGCGGCTAACAGAAGGCTAAGGTTGAAACCTTCATGTACGTGTCTTGAGCCAACTAGACTCGCTGTTCGTCCCGAGTAACTTGGACAGCGCTACTACGTGGGCATGAGAGGAGTCGCAGAGGGCGCTGGGATAATCTTGTACCGCATTCCAGTTGGTGGTCAGAGGCTCTACTCTGAGATAGTGAGTGACAGTAGCAATTACGTAGGGAGATTCGCGTGGAGTATGCGGGGATGAGAAGACTCTATCGTATATTCGGTGAACAGGTCGTGTATGAGGTGTTGTATTGGATGGTGTCCCCGAGGGATGACTGAAGATTGCTAAAGATTACAAGCAGTTTAGCGGTTAAGCATGTACAAAGCGTAATCGATCTCACGTCAGTTCATAGCTTCTGAGCACTGAGAAACCATATGTACCAGATAGTCTTCCAAGCACTTACTCGCCAGCGGACATCGAGCTCTCGGGACTTGTCAACGGTTGATGGAAACCTTACCTTACCTGAGCTGAGCTGCGCATCGCACAATGAGTGATGGTGTTGTTATATGGTGTTATCAGCTAGCATTTGTGTTATTGAAAATGATGATACCTGCAATGATGCTGTCCAGCGGTAACGCAATCCCTATGGTTGGTTTCGGCACCTACAGAGTGGGTGTAACGCCGAAGTCTGTTTTTGAGGTGGTCTCAACAGGGAGAGACGGAAAGGCTGTTATCAAGAACGCTATAGAAGCTGGTTACAGGTAGGGAGGGTTTGCTTGGTCCTTGCTGCTCGTGGTGATTATCATAACTGTAGGCTCTTCGACTGTGCCCAGTTCTACTTGAATGAAGCTGTCGTTGGCGATGCCATAGCGGAGAGTGGTATTCCCCGACAGGAGTTCTTCATCACATCTAAGGTGTGGCCTGATAAGATCTTTAAAGGCCGTCAGGCTGTTATTGACCAGTGCAAGCAGTCGTTGAAGGATCTGTGAGCAGCTACTGTCTACTACTGTTTATTAAGTCCTTTACCTTCAGTCGGACCTCTTACGTCGACTTGTACTTGGTTCACTGGCCTGTCCCTGGCAAGCATGTGGAAGCTTATCAAGCTCTAGAGGACTTGTAGGAGGCCCTACCACTGTCATAATGTGACCGAGGAGTGGTATGCAGGTACAAGGAAGGTCTATGTCATTCTATTGGCCTCTCGAACTACACTATAGAGGACTACGAGGAGCTCATACAGGCGGGGATTTCCATCCCTCCCTCCTGCAACGAGATTGAAGTGAATCCTTTACTGTTCAGTGAGTCATCAACTGGCACATCTCATTTGAGTTGCACCCCTTCCCTACAGGGAAGAAGACTATTGAATACTTCCAATCTAAGGATATCGCTATCCTCTCCTGGCGTGGTCTCGGTAATGGCAGACCTGAGTTGCTCGAGCATCCGGTCATTACCAAAATCGCTAATGATAAGAAGGTCACCACAGCCCAGGTGGGATGACTCAACCTTCTTAGTGGTGGATTGTATTGGTTTTAGGTTATTGGCCGTTGGTTGGTACAGCATTCGATTGTCCACATACCCAAAAGTGAAAACCCCGAGCGGATGAGAGTCAACAAGGACATATTCTCATTCGAGCTATCATCAACCCAAATGGCCGAGATTGATGCTTTTGGCTTGTCCAAAGAGGCCATCGAAGCCTTCCGTGAGCACTACAAGTAAGGAGGTGTTGGGGTGAAGCAGCTAATGGGCTTAGTTTAAGTCGCATAGTTCTAGGTTAGTTTTATTGGAAGAGTCTCTTAGTCGGGAATATACTCCGTAGCAAGTGAGTTCACAGCTTAGTATGCAATGATTTTTTCGAATTGGGTCCCGATTTGGTTCGAACCAGAGATCATTAGTTCTGTTGATCAAGCCTCTCATTATTTCATTAAGACAGCTGCTTTGTTGTTCAGGGTCAACAGCACTAGAGACTGCGGATTAACGGTGGCCGATGCAAGGCAGCAATTCACCAGTGATTGACTTTAGTACGTGTTTTCCCACCATCTTTTCGCTGTTTTCTCTCATTATCCTGTTGCGTTGTGTGAATAGATATTCGGTTTGTTTGTACTCGTTACAGACTTCCTGACTTTACTTTAGCCAGTCTGCCGTCTATGGATGAGAGGGTTAGAATAGGCACTCAACTTGTTACGAATTTTTGGTGTATAGGAGGATATCAGGTCGTTCGTGAGGTTGGTCTGTACGAACAGTAGGAAGGTATTGGCTTGTGGCACCACCAGTTGTTTCGGTGTTGCTAACATGAGAATACCGACCAAGGTATTGTCTAGTGGTAACTCCATCCCTATGGTGGGGTTGGGCACGTTTCGGATTGGTATAGCGCCGAAGTCGGCATTTGAAGGGGTTCCATTAGGGCGGGATGGCAAGGCTGTTATCAAGGATGCTATAGAAGAAGGCTACAGGTCAGGTTCAACTTTGTATTATTCTATCAACAGTCATAATTGTAGGCTCTTTGACTGTGCCCAGTTCTACTTGAATGAAGCTGTCGTCGGTGATGCCATAGCGGAGAGTGGTATTCCCCGACAGGAGTTCTTCATCATATCTAAAGTGTGGCCTGATAAGATCTTTAAAGGCCGTCAGGCTGTTATTGACCAGTGCAAGCAGTCGTTGAAGGATCTGTGAGGAGCTACTGTCTACTGCTGTTTATTAAGTCCTTTACCTTCAGTCGGACCTCTTACGTCGACTTGTACTTGATCCATTTTCCTGTACCGGGCAAGCATGTTGAGGCCTACCATGCTCTGGAGGAGCTGTAGGAGCCTCTATTATGGTGGTGATGTGACAGAGGAGTGGTATGCAGGTACAAGGAAGGCTTGTGTCACTCTATTGGCCTCTCGAACTACACTATAGAGGACTACGAGGAGCTCATACAGGCGGGGATTTCCATCCCCCCTTCCTGCAACGAGATTGAAGTGAATCCTTTACTGTTCAGTGAGTCATCAACTGGCATATCTCATTTGAGTTGCATCCCCTCCCTACAGGGAAGAAGACTATTGAATACTTCCAATCTAAGGATATCCCTATCCTCTCCTGGCGTGGTCTCGGCAATGGCAGACCTGAGATGCTCGAGCATCCGGTCCTTACCAAAATCGCTGCTGATAAGAAGGTCACCACAGCCCAGGTGGAATGACTCAACCTTCTCAATGGTGGATTGTATTGGTTTTAGGTTATTGGCCGTTGGTTGGTACAGCATTCGATTGTCCACATACCCAAAAGTGAAAACCCCGAGCGGATGAGAGTCAACAAGGACATATTCTCATTCGAGCTATCATCAACCCAAATGGCCGAGATTGATGCTATTGGCTCAACCAAAGAAGCCGTGGAAGCGTTCCGTCAGCACTACAAGTACTGGACGTGTGCGGTATAGAAGGGTGTTTCTCATAGGCCTATAGGATGCCCTCTATCTCGAAGTACACATTGTATATGTGGCATGTCTTCCGTGAGCAGTGTAGGACAATATGTATAGGGTCAATCGCATGTGTTGATGACATTCTGAGGAAACTCTGGGGGAAATTGAATCCTTGGTTTCTGTACACTACTCCTCGAATTTGTATAATTAGTGAGGAAATTCCCGAGCTCATCTGAGGAGAGCGATCGTATATTCCAACACTGTTCTCAAGCCTAGTCTTAGCATGATCACTCAACATTGATTCTATGTGTTGTCACTGTTGTGAGAATCGTGATAGCCCAGGCCTCGGCGATGTCGCATCGAAGCTTTATTCATTTAGGTTCAATACTACCAGAGACTGCGGATTGACCGAGGCGGACGCCAGGCAGCAGTTCACTTGCGAGTAGTTGGTCTCGATCATTTTTTCCATGAGCTTTCCTTGATTTGGTATCAGCTTGTTGTGTCGATAGAGGTCGGACCTGCTTCTACCAGCTATAAATTTTTCAATTCGTCCCATGCCTGGCCGTACTGTGGCCAGCCCGCCGCCGTCGCCGGCTTCTACGGCATCTACTGAGGAGACAGTGAGTCCTTCACAGAGGTTCAAAAGGGATACCATTGGACCTGAGGACACGTCAGAGTTCACGATGGACGAGGTTCGGCGTTACGGCTTCATCGTCATTGATAATATTATATATAACGTGACTGAATGGGTGGCTCATGGGGGACATCCAGGTAACACGAATGGGTCATCTCGGTGGAGGTGGGAGTACGTGGCATCAGTTTTGGAGTATATGTTTGGTTCCCTCAGCAGAAATTTAAAATTTCATGATTACATTATAAAAGTTACGACTCTACAAAGGGTAGAAGTATCACCTCTACGAGAATTCTTCCATTGTCACCAACACGCGTAGTTGAGCATGTGATTACTTGCCCATACGGTTTGCCATCAGGTGGAGAAGTCCTTCTGAGCTGCCTCGGGCGTGATGTGACCTCTCTCTTCCGGGGTATTCATCACCCTGGTATCGCCAAGCACTACCTCCCACCTCTGGCAATTGGTCGACTTAAGGACCCTTCTATTGAAGACAAGGCAGAAGCTGACTTTGCAGCACTGGAAAGGCATGTTCGGCGCTTAGGACTCTATGAGCAGAAGTAAATAAGGTTGATACTCAGTGGTATACAATAACTGAGTATTCAGGGTCTCCTATTACTTCGGCCGTATCGCCATCGTTATGGCCTTCCTTTTACTGGCACTGACAAGCCTTTGCCTGGGCTGGACAATGCTAGGGGCGATAGCTCTTGGTGTATCCTGGCAACAGGTAGTAGCATTTCAGGTTGTTGCGGTCTTGCTATGGTGCAGTTCGTTGTTAGGGTGCCTTCATTGCCCATGATGCATGCCATAGAGGCTGCGGTAGTGGTGATGGTAGATCCCCTTCTCGAATCGGATGGTTCATCGGTTCGATACTGTTTGGTATATCATCTAGCATGTGGAGTGAGGAGCATGCCGTAAGGGGCTATCCCTATACCTCTTCCACTTGAGGGCGGCCCTTAGGCCCACCATTGCTTCCCCCGACGTCCCCGTGAGGATCCTCAGTTCAACTACCTGCCGACCTTTCTAATAAGTCGCAAGGAGTTGCCGTACTCCAACAAGTGGGAGGAGCTCATAGCTGGAGTCATCGTGCCGGTACAGCACTTTGTCCTGGCCCCTGTTGCGATGACCATCGGCCGCTTTAATTTTTATATCATCAGTTTGATCTTTGTAAGGCACCCTTAGTCGGGACTGGGTGTGCACTGGAATCCGTTCAGTCGTGTAAGCGTGCATTACAGTACTACATCAAGGGTCAGTCAATCCCTCTGCACTGCTGCCCTCTTGCCGACCTATGTGGTATGTCACTCTTCTGGCTATGGTAACCACGCCCTAGAGAATCATCTAAGGTAGTCTTCGTGGTGGTGTCAGGTACGGCTGCCTCCTGTACCAGTTGGTACCGCCCAGCGATCGTCTCCTCTTTCTTCTACTCTCCAACTGCACAGCTGGGGTCCTGCATGTAGGCATCTATGAGTGTGTCTAGGCTAACGTAGTGTTATCAGATCCAACTCTTAGTCTCGCACTTAGCCGTAGACTGTTACCATTCCGATGAGGAGCCAGGCTGGTTTAGATTGCAATGCCATACTAGTAGAAATGTTGAAACCCGAGCCCATTGGCTGTGGGGAGGTACTACTACAACACTTACCGTCTTTTACGTGACTTGGGAGCTCCTGTATTAGGGTTGGAGTACCAAATCGAGCATCATCTTTTCCCACGGTTGCCGAGACATGCGTTGCCGGCAGTTCAGCCTTTCGTGATGGAACTATGTGGGAAATACGGAGTACCATATCGGTCTGAAGGAGAAGTGAAAACGCTGACTTTGGTATTGTGGGAAATGGGGAGGGAGGAGGGACTTCATTTTCGTGACAGATTTTCGAAGATCTTCGCAATTTGGCAACCGTCGCGACCGAACCCGTCTAACGACAGAAAGCACGTAAAGTGAAGCTACAGTGCATGGATCATGTTGTAGTTGATCGGCTCTATTGAGCCCATAAGCCTATTTTCTAATAAGGGCATCAGTGTCGTAATCAACCGCTCTGAACAACTGCCCTTCACCACTACTACCAGTGCCGTCCCTGCAATGTGATGATTACCCCTACTCTGTCGATTTGAGTTGAAGTTCTTACACCCGCTCCAGTGGATAGGAACCTAGGTCTGGAAGCCCTTGTGGAATGGCTGCGGCTAGGGACCGTCCCGGCCAGCCTACTTGTCAATTCCAAACTGGTGCACCCCGTTTTTGAAGGCTGGGAATGCCAGGATTTCCTCAACATGTACGGACATTGTGGTCTGGGTACTAGGCTTGTTGGGTGAGGAGTCGGAATCGCCCGAAGCGGCAGGGTTGTATGGGCGCAGCAGCCAGAAGTCGTGATTTCATCCGTTGCTTCCTGGCCGTTTCCGTACTGATAGAAACTATGTCATCGTGGTTAGATTGACTGCTGTATACCATTTAGTTGAATAACCATCTTATCTTCGTAGTGGTGCTTTATGGGTTACTCTCTTGCTGTTGCGTTGGACAGTATGTCCATGGCCAGCACAAGGCGTTTCTTATGGCACGCGGGTGCATTACCACTCCACGGGAAGATGCACGACTGAGGCGGACAGTCGAGAAGGGAAGCCGCATCGCCTGGCAGGAAATGCACAAGGACGTGGAATGTATAGTAGAGATGTATACCACTCCTTTTGAAACTTAGTACATGGGCACCGAAGTCAGATATGAGATGTTGTGGCGATATGGGAAGAACCAAGTGAAAGGGCGGCCTTTTTATAATGACTTAGGCTTCGTCATTCCCCAGTAAGATTGGCATGCACGCTGATGACGGCCCTCTGTGGTGACAGGTCTGTGGTCCTCCATCGAGGTGTGCTCAAAGCGTGGTACTTCATGTCGGCCGACGGGGCTTTGCTGTTGAGGAAGAAGGCGGAGAATTTGAGAGTAAGAGCTGGGAGGTGACTCGGCCAGTACTATCTTAGATTAGCGAGGTGGAGAGAGAGTTCTGCAAGCGGAGAACGTGGTCGGCGGGGGATGGGCAGGTATAGCCACGTTACCGACTTATGGTGATTTTTACTACCACACCTTCTTCAACTTAAGTCGAAATGGTGGGACCTCAATTCAAACTTCAGGTCAGGCATTTGAACCCAGCCAACTTCAATCTGAAATTAATTTTTCAATATAAAATGTAGAAATTTCAAGGCTTCGCTTGATCCTCCCTTCGCATAGCGATTGTAACGCTAATGTCAGTGTGATAGAACCAGACTTCTGGTCTGCTGCTGGTGAGGGTACCACACCACATGCTTAGGTGGTGGCGGTTTGGATACCAATGGCCAGTCCGTTTTCCGAAAACCGGACCAAGACACCTCGAGTGGAGTTTTTGACCATCCCTCGACTCAGGTTGGTACACTTGGTCCCGACCAAACCTCGTCCACCTCCGCCTTAGGAGCTTCCTCCACGAAGGCTTGGCTAGACTCGACAGTCCTTCCGGCCTCTTGCAACAGTTCGTGCAGCCCCTTGGGGTCTCCAACTTCCTCATACGAGCAGTGAAGTACGCCGACTTCACAACTCTAGCCGTTCGAACAAATAGGTATCACAAAGGCGCTCAGAGCAAGTGACGATCCATGTCTCTTGTCAAGATATTTGTTGTCCCCATACCACTCCCCCTCCACTTCATACGAGGAACCGCATGACACTCCAACTTTGCCTTCATCACTCAACGGAGTCGCAAGGTCTCCCTCTGTCACTAGTGTGTTCAGTAGATGTGCGACCTTCGAGGGTTGGGATGGTAACCTGCACACTACGACTGCCAATGCCATCCCTCTTCAAGCCAGGTTTGTCCTCCCTTAAATCGCATTATTCCCATCACAGTGTCCCCGGCATCAACGATAAGATCCTTGCCGCGGCGAATAACATCTTACACCTTATAGATCGAAAACGGATCCACGAACTGCTCTTTCTAGACCCCGACCAGTAAGCAAGGAGCGCCGCTTTTGGTTTCTGTGCGGGCCCCGGAGGTACATCGCGGTCCACTTCAAAATAGACCAACCCACGAAAAGGCTCCACTTCATCTACGCCTCCGTCGTCGACAAGATGGATGTCTTGCAGCAATGTGAGGAGAAGATGGTCATGCTGGATAGGGCGGTCACTGCTCCTTTACCCCGCCTGAAGCTGCTCCCGGGTGCTTCTATCACTTGCTGCACTACCCCACCCATTGTGCCATTCAGGCTGCGGTCGGTCGACCACAGGAGCGCCTAGACTGCATAGTTCATACCGGGCGGAGCGGAGGGCATCCAGTCGGAACAACCTCGCCAGAGGAGCCAATCTGGTGGGATTCTTCGAGCTCGCCAGGAAACTCGGTGTAGGGTTTGATGAACTCAGGCACCTACAGTGTGCTTGCGTGCCAGGCGAAGACCAGTGTGCCGGTTCCCAGCAGTACCACCACGACTCGCGCCCCCTCCCCGAATCTGGCGACCGCAGCGGTGGCGATCAATCGATGCTAAAGGGGTGCTCGAATGGGTAGCACACTAAGCAACTTTTTCGAGCGGGATTTTTTTCCTGGGCGCGCGCGTTGTGGACGGTCGCATGGATCATGAACACACACTTTGTTGCTCTTGGCGACGTGGTCATCGACCATATCCCTATTCAGGCCGACGTGATGCCTGACCATATATTCGTAAGTTGGAATGGTCTCAATGAGACCCCACTACCCGTGGATGACCGGGAGGAGGACCAAGCTTCCTCCCCGGAAGCCCCACCGTCATCCGAGGTCTCTTCTGAATCGGACGACAATAAAGACGTACAAGTGACCGTACCAAGCTGTCCTGTTGAGGCGACTGGGCACGAGGCTCCCGTTGCACACGAGAGACCGCCTGATGCCACCAATGAGGATGTGGAATTGGATAACGAAAGTGATGATGAGCCCAGCCCTGAGATAACCGAGAGGCAGCTAGAGGCTGTGAGGACAGCTTCAGAGCAAATCCATCTTCATAGGAGCTTCCAACCTAGACCATCTCGGTACAAGTTCGTGTTGTCCTCTGTTTGCTGAGTGTCTTGCTCGATGTCTCAGAGCCAGGGCCCGCTGCAGGTCAGTCAGTTGGGGCCCGCCGGAGATCATCGAGACCGAGAATGGCCCGATCGTTAGTAACGGAGTTAGTGTGGATTGGAAATGGACGGAACAGGTGAGGTCACTGAACAGCTATGAAGATATGGGCAACGCTGTATGTAGGTCGGCTCCTGCCCTCCACCAGTTACCCCGACTACAACTAATGCTGTGGCCATCACTGATGGACGCCGCCGCAACGCTCCGCCTGATGGGGACTTCGACATCGGGGAAGCTGCCTTGTCCAATAGAGTCGACAATGGCGTTGAGAGTCTCATCAAGTAAGGTAGATAAGACTTTTGCTAACTGGTATCTGTTATCGCCAGTCCGGCAGCCCCCATGCCTTCCCCCGTTGGGGACAACACTGACTTCAATGAGCTACTTACGGAGAGACGAGTGAGTCACTGATGGATTTTGCCCAGCACAGCACCTATTGCACAGGTCACTGGGGAGGCCCTGAGGGCTAGGATAGGTACTGGAAGCACGTTTCAGTCAACAGCCGCTACGACTCCGGGGACAGCAACTGGCACTCCAAGCGACTATGATGGACTGGGAATTTACCACAATGTGATTTTCAATGAGGCCCCGGGGCCCAATGTAGACCTCTTGTCGGGTGCCATGACCCCTGACGGATTCGATCTCCTTCAAGACCATGAGCCTAGCGGCCTCGCTGGCGTCTCCTTACCCAATCTAAGTGAGGTATTCAGAAACAGCGTACCCACGCCCAGGGGACTCGAGGACCCACCACCAGAGTGCAGTAACGGAGGTGTACATGACGGTGTGACGTAGCTTGAATGATGCTGTCTGGATAGAGGCGCTTTGGGTTGAGTCAAGGGAAAACAGATTTGACGCGACAGTGGAATCCCCGAGATGCCGGGTCGGCTGGTAGCAGCGAGAGACAGTCTAATCGCTGAGATCACAAAAGCTCGAGTACTGGACCCATCGAGACCCAGCCTTACTGAAAGATGTTTCGCGTTATCTCAACTCTGGCGTGGAGGCCGTGTTTGAATCACGTTGTGAAACTAGAACGTATTTTGTCCATCTTGGATGTAATGTAAATGGCAATCATAGTCTTGTTTTTGACAGTGTGATTCTTGGATGGGATACTTTTGCAACCCTGATCGAATATTTATTGTCGAATTGACGAGGAATATAGTATTGATAATAGCGACTCTATTGTACCAATACTATTGAAATTGTTGAACAATGTCAATGGTATTGACACGATTGACAAAGCCAATCCGGAGACAAACATTGTCATACTTGTGTGTTCGCTTGCCCAGGTTACACGGGAAAAGGTGTGCATGGGTACCCTTATGCGATTGGCCCCTCATGGCTTTGCACGAGATGGAGCTGGGCGTAGAGGCATCCTCGTCGATAGCCTCCGCAATCTGCTTCAATCCCTCAGAGCACAATAGGTCCATACCAAAGGAAGGCTCCTTGATCGTAGCTAGTAGTGCTTTGAGCCTTCACTAAACGCTGAGCGGGCCATAGTGAGAACAAGGGGAATATCCGTGAAGGCACTACTTACATAAAGAGCATTCGGCGACTGTCCAAGGCAAAGACAGATATATGATCGGAAACGTCTCCACTTCATGGGAATCATCGAGCGTCAGGGGATACACGTCGTTCAAGCATCTGAATTTCGGGAGTAACAGACTAAGTCTCTGCGTCCCTACATAGAGCTTCGAAAACGCCTTCTGGCCATTGAGCTGATGGCCTAGGTCCAACTTTCGGACCACTTTCCAGTGAAGGAAAACCTCCTCGAAAAAGTGCGGGTCGGCACAGAAACCTCCCGGGCCCTCGCCAACATAGATTAATCGACGTCCAGGGAACACCTTCACGGCCTGATCAAAGTTGTCAACCCCGCTGTGTTGTACTAGAGGCAGTGTACTTTGACTGCCTCAGCGTCATTCCGGGGGTACACTATGAGGAGCGTTGCGTCCTCTCTCGAGCGTTCATGATCGCCCTCGAGCTCTTCCGTGGAAGACACACAGGTCAAGTCACATTTCCGCGATAGTAGCTGCCGGGACCACTTGGCCGTAGCCGAGGCCTGCCCCTCTGCATGGGGGTTCACAACTACTATAAGAGGTGCTAGCCTGATACACTCCTCGAGCGCCTGAGCAAGGAGCCATCGAGGACAAGCTGTGATGGTCGACCTACTTCCTCTGTCCATCGAGCTGGCCCGTATTGGTCAAAGTACTTCCTCGCCTCATCTGCGGTTACTCGCTCATCGCTCGCCACACTCCCTGAAGCGTGCCATGAGAAACGTGTAAATGAGCAGCAGGGGACCTCGGCCGTAGATGATATTGGCCACATCATCAGCACTAGCAGTCGCCATGTCAAGTGCTTCTAGTTGCCGCTCCTAAGACAACACTGAAGGTTCACCCTAGGAGCATAAGTGTAACCTTCTGCCACCGCTCGAGCGTAGCCTCAGCCGGCAGTGGGTCGATGAATTCCGACGTTGCCTCAGGCAGGGCTAGCTGGTGGTAGATCTTTGTGACCATCGGGATCTAGAAAGGTAACTTCCGATGCTGAGGAGTGACTGCCTACCCCATCATGCGTCAATACGAATCCCACTGACATGCAGCTGAAGATAGTGATCACTTTACGAGCAGGGGCAGGTACTAGCTCATGGTACTGGCGGCGCGCCCATGCTGTGAAGGCTCGATGCCGGACACGGAAGGCCATCACTGTGAAGCAACACGACGACCAGCCGTATATTGACAAAGAGAACACAACAATGATGAGGGAGTTGATGAAGATCAGTAATGGCAGTTGGTGGGGGAACAGAATCATTCTGACTTCTTCCCATTATGTTGAGCGCCGTTACCGGTCGGCCCCCGTCTTTGAAGATGTCCCCGCTACCCAGCTGATCAGCTCCAACCGTCATGGCGGCCGACCGTGACCTTGGGGATGGGGAGGCCGGCTAGAAGCAGCCGTGGACAGAGCCGTGTCCTCCCAGCCAATACCACGCCACATCGCCATCATCCAGCCCCGACGGGCAATGCAGCCACATAATGCCGACCGGGGGGGCATCGGCCTCCTCCCACTGTATAGGTCGTCAATCACGAGGATACGACAGCCGTCAGAAACCGTTCCAAATATCTCAGTTCAGTCGGTCTACGACGGCGGCGGCTTCACTCGAAACCAAACCTAGACACTTTCGGGCATATTGCCCGTACAATCTCTGATGCGATTGAGTCGTATTTTTGAATGCCTCTCTCCCACTTGCCACCCTACTCATGAACACAGACCCCTGAAGTCGCCGAAACTGTCAACAGTAGTATAAATGATGGAACTAGGAGTTGGGCTGAGGCTGTACTCTCCGCATAAACTCTCTCTGATTGATATACCGTACCGTCTCCGAGTGTATCACCGCACCCGTCCTCCTCCCCCCATGGGGTTGGCTCGCGCCTATCACAACAATAAGCCGCCGTCCCGTCCCGAGCCGTGACCGCCGCCCACCTCCTATTCTCTGCCGCATGGCTTTCAACAGCTCATAATCACCGTCATGTCGGACGAGGTCGAAGGCATCTCTCAATCTGCGCAGCTGGTGAACGCCGAATTCCCTGGAGCAACATTTCCCGCACCTTGACGAGTTAAAGCCAATACCTCAGTCGTGGCAATATCGCCATTTGCCCGATGAGATTATAAACTTGTTCATCGTATATGTCCATCTGCGCAAGATTGCAAGTGATGTCGCATGTCTGCTGAGGGTTCAAACGGAACCTAAAACCTCCTTTCTGATCAAGGCAGCCAGCATCACCACGTGGCTTACTGTCCAGTCCGTTGCCAGGCAGGAGCAGGGGGCTCCCCAGATAGGGGAGGCGCACCCAACGCGTTCACAGCGTGAGGCCGATAGCTCAGTCTGTCCCGCAACTGACCGAGACTATAATAATTCCCTATGAACCCCACGGTCCGACTCACTTGCGGGAGAATGCCTTTAGCCATGAGGACGTAAGCCGGCGGGTCCTTGGCTTCGTCCGTTTCCATAGTGCCAGGACGTGATAGAGTGCTCTTCTCAGTGGACACTATCCCCATAGACCGGGCTAGGGAGAAGCCCATACATATGTTGGTGATGTCAGGTATAGTTAAACTGATGATAACAAAGGAGTCCCTCATGCCACGCAGTGATCATCTCACTACCTGTCCATGTCCGATCGATACAACGTATCAGCGATGGCACAGTAGAAGGAGTCGAGATCCTTACGGCCGTGTCTGGTAGTGAGCAAGATCCCTATTATAGACAATAGGTCTTAGCCTACTGTATGAACTCCAGAGCATTCTGCCGCTCATGTGAACAGTTACAGCAGCACTGCAATGCTTTGGCTATACCTAGAACACCAAGACATACCACAACAGTTGCAACTCCTCCTCTCACCCCAACACAGATCACAAAGTTGACTAAGCCCAGCTTGCAAGAAAGCATCCGGCCCTCTCCGTCGAGCTTCCCCCGCTAGGGCCAGGACAACCTCGGCCCCGAAGATGACAGGGACCTCCATTTGAGTTTTCGAATTGGCCGGCGTCCCCGACGCGTTTGACGATCTGATCGGATACATTCCGCAGGGGGAGGGGGCCTCCTGGGCAACTCACAGTCCTTGCTTCTGTGAGCTCGTTGCCATAGCGTTGTTGGCGTTGCTGAGCTTATCACAGTGGACACCTAACTTGGCCACTGATACGATGATAGTAGTTAAGTCTAGATTAGAAATCTGGATCGAAATGTGGGAGAACCTGAGAGCGGCTCATGAGCTAGATCGAGGCTTTCAATAGAACTCACCGCTTGATGCCAGTCTTGACAATGTCCGTGAGCTTCCTCAAACTACGGCTCTTGACCAGTGAGAGCATCTCCTGTGGGGTGTGGTAGTACTGGTAAACAAACCCCGTGAGCCGATGAACAGCAGCGGCCATTGCAGAGCCGGGCAAGGAGCCTCCTTGGTGCATGGGCACCTTAGGGTCCAGCTCCTCGACGAACTGAGGCGAAGCGTCAAAAGAAGGATAATGACCGATCATTACTACTACCTGCCAGAACTCGTCTTGGTTTCGGACAATATTTATGCGAGCCGCGATCTTCCTTCCCTCCTCCAAGGCCTTCTCCGTTAGTCTCGGTCGCTAAGGAGTATGACTGATTGAAAGGACTCCACGACTTTCACTGCTTGTGATTTGACATAATTAGCTCACTGATATACGATACCTGCGCTTACCTCAGCAGTAGTAGGAGACAAGGAAGCCGATCTATTATACTCGCCTCTGTTCTTATCGTCCTCACTGGACGATGAGCTCTCGTCAGAGGAATTACTACTCTCTGTTATGCTACTCTCATCCGAGTCCATCCACGCATACCTTCATCATTTCCCATCACGTAAAAAAACTTCGCTCCGCTAGCCCGACCGGCCAGCATTCACTCACCCCAGACTGCTCACCTCTTGCGCCTCTTCGGCTTGGAACGCGCCATGGAGCTGCTACCATCTTTCCGCTTAGTCTCTCTCAGCTTTCCTGGACCCTTTCCACGACTCTAGATTTGACAATAATACGTTTCTCAAGAACCAGTAGTCTCAAGACTACTACCGCTCCGCTTACTTCCGTTTTAGGTGTCTCCCCTCTTTTCTTAGCTGACTTCACCGTTTCACCGCCCTTGGGCTGCTTGTCCTCACTATCGCTCATAATACGCATGTCACTAGACTCCGAACTGACAACCAAACTGACCGTTACCCCGTGGCCCTAGAGTCTGAAGACTGACCTCGTATCATCGTCATACTGTGAGGCTCGCTTCACTGTGGTTTCCCTCTTCCTGGCATCGGCCACTGCAGAAGCCAAGTCGCCGATATCAGAGTCCTCCGACTCAGACATGGTCTCCTTCCAGGTCTTATGAGCATTCTAAATAGCCACACACATCCGTGCCCCATTGCTCCGGCTGGCCTAATGTACGCTGTTGTTGTTCCCTGAAGACCTTCTGGCTGTACCTGTGGGGCCTCTACGACGACCGAGCATGATGACAGGACAACACTACTAAGAGATGAACCATTAAGAGTAAGATACTTCAACTCGACACTAAGGTTCCACTCGTCACACGGACATGCATACCATAGTAAGATTACTCCTTCGGGTGTCTACTTCTGACCCAAAACCCTTTCACCGGACTTAGGCTCTAGCATGGCATGGACAGTAACGCACTTGCCTGAAATAACGCCCTGCTGATCGACTCCACCTCATAGGGCGTACCGTTCTTGCACTTCACAGCAGCAGCATCTCCAGAGAGGTGCTTAGGGTCATCTCCATGTAGTGCCTGACTACTGCCAACCACAGTAGCCGTATGACGAGGCTGACAACGAGAATGAACCTCCGAGTACTATAAAAACCCCTTCACCTTGTGCTGTCCATCATTGACATACGTCTCATGGCTTTCAACACTGCTTGAGGTCTCAGAGATCTTCGCTGGCCCACCGCTAGCAATACGGTTGAAACCAAAAGGGCCATCACCTCCTGAAGTACCATAAGGCCGCCTACTGCAGACGAGGCGGCTACTGTCGTCAAATATCGGTCGTGGTCTTCGTAGCATTCTAAATCCTCTTTCCATTTCATCAAAGATATCCGATCGCATCGGCTGGTCGAAAAAATCATCATCGCCGTCCCACGTACGAGGGGCTATGGGCTGGGGAGGAGCACCTACCAAGAGTCTTACTCGTGACAAGAAAAGGCTCTGAACTCACGCTTGGGCTCCAGAGAGTCCAAAGGGATCGGCTCGCCCTGGGACTCCCCGCCTTGACGGTGCTGTAGCATTCGAAGCATCATATCATCTGAGATACAAGGCTGACATACTGCAAGTAGCCCCATGAGCCTACCTGGGACTTTGAGCCAAAAGTATCCCCTGGTTAGAAGTATGCTGACGAGGGAGAGGACGAAGAAAAAAGCGGTCATTTCAAGTGAATCAATAGCTATCAAATGACCACGAGTACCCAGAAGGTAACAACTCAGCAAGTGGTAGATAGTAATCATTAATCTACGAGGAATGGTAGATGATAACCCAACCGTTATCTCAATAATATTTCAAAATCACAATAGTCTCCTCATCGCTGCCCATACACAACCTCACCCCGAACCATGCAGAGGAGTCGTCTGGTGCCCACGGGCCGGACACCTGGGGGCCAGATGTCCGCTGATGCCCGCATCCGCCTGGCCCGAGCCGCGGCCATGACGACCTCGTCGGGCACGGTACTGTCATCAGCCTCAGAATCTTCTACTTCAGACTGCTTACTACGGCGCTTGAAAGTCCTCGCTTTCCTCCCATCTCGGCTGCCGCCTCCGCTCCGCTTGACCGAATGGTTATTTTTCATCGGAATAGCCCTACTGGTGCCCCTCACCGCAGACCTTTGATCCAAGTCAGACGTATAGTCACTGACTGTATCATCGTCAATGCCCAGCCGCTTCGGTGGCCTCCGGGAGAGTCTCTTAGGTAGACTTCTTGAATTCACTGAAGCCCCTCGGGGTTCATCTAAGTACTCCGAGGTGTCGCTGTCAAGATCCCACTCGTCGTCGTCGTCCTCGTCATCAGCCCTTGAACGTCTGGGCGGAGACCTTTGCCGTTTCCTCGACCTAGGAGTAGTCTTCTTTTTCTCCTCTCGATCAGCCGTCTTCTTATCAGACCCATCCCCCAGCGTCATTACTATTTCCCCCAGATGACATGGGCTCTCCCGACACACCATCGCGAGCAGTAGTCGCAGTTCCTTTGATCGCAGTAAGAGCTCATCGGCTTCAGCGAATAGTGGTAGACAGTCCACGCTCCGAGGCCCTACCATCCCCATGGGCTGAGGATGGGGCTCCACATCCGCGGATACATAGAGGATCCTATCGTCTCCGAAGAGCTTGTTCGTGAGCTCCACACACAGGCGGTTGTCAAGGAAGGTCCATCGAGCCGATACATCGTCAGGCTTCACCGCCCGACGTATCGACTTGGGCACGAGCCTCTCTACATATGTCAACTCCGCTGGCTTCCGCTTCGCCTGACACACGGCCAATGGAAAGGACTCGGGCTCCTCTGGGGCCGATGCTGGTATGTCCGCCGTGCCATCCACTGGGGGGACAAGCCCTTCACCTGACTGGCCGCCTTCTACAGGATTATCCTCCATGAATTGCTGATCGAGCATCGTGAGCCAAGGGGTATGGTCTACCTTCTCCTGTTCGAGACCATCCATCAGGGCCGACCCCAAGGCTAGGGCCTTGGCCATCTCGAAAGAAGGCAGGTTCAATTGCGTAACTGCCGATCCTGGCGAGGACGACATAGTTAAAAAGAAGCGCTGTAACGACAACTCCACGCCCCTCCGGAGAACACAACGACCATAGTGTATCCACAAAGGGAAACGGCATGTTCCTCAACAACAGGCCCCACACGAACTGCTACTGCCACTGCTCGACGAGGCCCCACTTGAGCTTCGAGGCATCTCTATTGTACTAATGCATTCCGCACACACCACCAGCCTGAACCACGAGACCGACCGAGATGCCTTTCGCTGTATCCTCTTCCTCCTACCCACTATTCAAGGGCACCTCCCTGAGGAAATTAGAGCATATATTACACACACTGCCCCCACAGGCACTGCAGTCGGTGAAGGACCGCACCCAGGGGTCATTGAGGGACACACTGCGCTCGCCACAGTACTTGCATCTGCCACCAGCGTTCTCTCCTATAAACGTGAAGGTACTAACCTGGGCTCTGGCAGGGGCCTGCTAGCAGCCATGGTCTTCGTCTCCTTAGAAGTCGATGTGGGTAGTTTTTGGGCAGCCTGCATCAGCTTATGAAAAGTACTCTCTGCAACTGCGACCTTGTCAATTCGTACGTGCTTAATGACCTGTGACACACCACTGCTGAGGAGGCTCTCATGTCACTTACCTCTGCATGGCTGGAGGCCCGACTGCAACGGTCAGGGGTGGTACTCGTGAGGTCAATCACATCCTCCAGAGTTCGCTTCCGAGCCATATCAGACAGAACAAACAACTACTCCCAACATCCCTCCACTGCTGACAGCAAGTCGGTGAACATCCATCGCCTTCAAACACGATATTCACAACAGCGAGAAACGTACACGAGATAATGCTAGGTCTATATGATTCTCATTGAGTACATATGTATAAGTACAGTTCAGTGACCACCACATTAGGCCTGGCCGCCACTTTCCTTGAGCTGTTGGACCGCCTTAGGGATCGCCTTACTCAGCCTCTCCTTCACCTCAGCCGGGCACTCCGCGAACCATGGGTGACTCTCAGCCTCCCACCTTCGGAAGGCCTCCAATATGGCCATCTTTAGTACAACCCCTTCCAGTAGAGGATCACGGATCTCCTCGTCCTCCTCATCCATATCATCTTCCGAATCACTATCACCAGCATAGTCTTCCAGCTGGCCAAGGATCTCGTTGTAAGCGTCTTCCTCACTGATCTCCTCCTCGTCGTCCTCCTCATCATCATCCTCACTACCGCCCATATGCCCATTATCGTTGAGGAGAGTGGCGCCCCTCACATGGGACCTCTGTCTGTCCCGCTTCACCTCGTACTCCAGACCAGCAGTGAGGACCTCGATCAGCCTCACCGGGAGGGGCGTCCTGGTCCTAACACCCAACAGGGCAGGTGCACGACTGTCAATAAGTTTGATAAGGGCCGTGAAGAGGATCGTCCTCGAGTCTCGGGCCGCCACCTTGGGAGCAGTAACACACCACATAGCCATCAGAGCCTCTAAACCAGTAGCTGCCTTCCCCTCAAGAGGCACGCTGAAGCCAGCCATGGTGTCAACCACACCAACCGGATTTGCATGGGCCAATCGAGCAAAGACGACCAGAAGGGACTGCACCAGATGCTGAGCCCTGGCCGCTAGGAGCCTCTGTAGCATAGCCTGCATGAACTGTGGCCCGAGAGCAGAGCCCATACGCTCGACCACACAAGTGATCAGTGGGCCCGCGAACATCGCAGCTGAGTCATCCAACTCGTTAGCATCGAGAAGCCTCTCCAGAGTAGAGAGTACCCTAGTCTTGGCCTGCTCCAGCTGGCCCATAGGGGCCCTCCGCACGACGTAGAGCAATGTGTCACAGGCGTTCTGAATAAGAGGAGCGTCAGTGGTGTGCAGACAGAGACTCAGCAACTGCTGCACACACAACCACATATCCTCAGGGTAAGGCACTGAGGACCGCTTCAGCAGGATGGACAGCAATTCAATAGAGCTCCCCACGGTGTGACTTTCGTATTCGTCAGGATTCGACAAACACTGGCGGATCTTAGGGGTCACAGTAGAAGACACCTTGCCCAGAAGGCTCCTATCCACTCCACAGGCACACGAGAGCAGGTCCAGGACCTGCAAGTGGACCAACGGGTCCATAGCAGCCCTGTCCCAGAGGCTCATAGTGAGACCTAGGAAATCGTCACCAACAGCCACGATGCTCTTAGGAGAGTACCGCGTTATCGAAGTGAGGGCCTCGATACACAAGTGCATTGACTCATCAGCCAGACCTTCACCAGACCAGTTCATAAGGCTGCCTATGGACTGGAAGCCGCCGCCACTCAGGAGTAGTGCATTGCACTCTTCTGGTCTCTGAGGAGCGCATATCTTCAGGTATTTACAAAACGCCCGAGTAGCGATGAGACGTAGACAGATGTGATTCTTAGCCTGCATCGCCTCAAGACTATGCTGTAAAATTGTGTAGCAGTCAGCCGTGAAGCTGGCCTTCATATACTCGCATATCTTGGCCAGTAGAGCAAGTCCGCGCAGCCGCAAGAATGGTGGAGAATCTTCCTGACCAACGATCCCAGCAGCGACCTTGACGAGGTTGTCGACTTGCCCAATGGGTTTCTTCTGTTCCCCATGGTGATTGATCGCCTCACACGCCCAGCCAGTCATCAGCAGACCAACCTCAGTTTTCTTCCAAGAGTAAGGATTAGCCGTAGACGCGGCTCCGGCTGTGACCAAGCCAGTAGCCACGTCTATGATGGCCTTGAAGGCTTCGCTACTGAACGACTCAATCATCTCAGCTGCCATACCCTCCGCAGACAGGCGAACAGTTAGAGCTGCGAAATCGTCATCCTCGTTGGCCAGGAACGTCGCCGGGTCGTCGGACCACTCAGCCATCTGACTCTCAGTCACTTGGCAGTAAGGGGCCAACAGCTCGAGGATTGCCGCAGTCTTGCCTTTAACGATAGGCCTGAGCTTCGCCTTTGAGACCACGGAAGACAACAATTCACAAAACTGGACAAGTAAAGTAGTCGGACCACCGTCTTCTTCCTCGTCAATACCACCCTCCTCTGAATTGACCACCAAATTGACGTACTGGACCTGTCCACCACGAATGAACTCACATACAGGCTCCATCACGGCCTCGAGCATCGGCTTCATCGCTGAACCCAGTCTTTGCAGAAGCTTGCTGACCGCCCGAACTGCTGCTAGCACTGCCAGAACATCTCCACTTCTGGCCATTCCCTCCACTACTGGAAGCCATCCCTTCAGCATACCAACTGCCAACTCATTGCGCTGAGCTTTGGAAGTAGCCTGTTCGGCCACAATGGCCGCTGAGGTGCTGAAGAGGTCAAGAGCCTTCCACCTAGCGACAAGGGGAATGTTAGTATCCATCGCTAAGGCGCGCAGAGAGCCCTCCAGATGCAACAGATGACCAGCGACCTCCGGACCGGCCTCGTCCTGGAAAACCTGCAGCATGTCAAAGCAAATTGACCGACGTTCTCCTTGAGCAGTCGGGTCCTGCATGGTCTGCACTACTCTATCCAGGACAGGCTCCCACCCTTGCAACGAGGTCTGGGCGGCACACTGGGCTGCGCATGCGTGCACGAGTTTTCGCACCGTACTGTTGGGCTCAAAGAGGTCCTCAGCCAACACTGATCGAACCTCGTTCTGCTCGTCCACTGTAAGTTCGGTCCAACGACTTCTCACGTTACGCTTGACTATGGTCAACGACAACTGCCTCATTGGGACGGACTGTGATGGATCTACGGCAAGGCGGCAAAGAGTCGTTTGAAAGCCAGGTAGGGTTTCTCGTTCGGCTAAGGTTCCTTCAGCAGACCTCCTCAGGTCAGCATTGGAGGACGTCAAACCATCTAACAAGGAGAGTAGGGTGGCGGCCGAGTCGCAGGACATGTACTGATAGCAACAGCAAGAGGAGGACGGAAAAAGCAATCCTGAGGGTGATCACGGTGATATCTCACTCGAGCGTTGCTACATGCCTGAGGAGACTGATAAGGCAATTCAGTAGTGAGACTCTCAAAGAGCCGACTTAGACGAGAGCAATTCACACTGTTATAAGATGAGCGCGGAACCGGGCAGGCCAGAGTGACGGCTGCCAATGTAAAACGGCGTGAGCTCTATGCGCGAGATAAGAAGATATATGTGTCATCGGTTGTCTATGGGGGAACCAGAGATTTCATCTGGACCTAAGCACGCCGTTATCATTGTCTATACCGCACAAAATAAGGCTACAGTAGAGAAGGACTACTACGATCGCAAGTTGTCGAATAGTTCAAGGTAGAGGCATGGAGATGCTCATGATGGCTTCCTCGCACGGCCAGTGTCAACACACCATCCGATGGAAGACGCGACCAAAACCATTCAATTCAAATCGATTACAATGGCGTAGCGATATGTCAACGGAACGACTTGTACTGAGAGCGGTGCACTTAAAAACTCAGCTGATTCTAATATAGTCCAATCTCATCAATATTTCACGACCGCGAGTCACAGTGATGTTCTTTCCCATCGCATCTGGGCGGATTTTAGGTCGAAAAAGAGTCCAAAATAGTCACTTTAGTGACCTTTTCGAAAATTGACCATCACCTCAGTCTCACCCGAAGACGTTCTCCGTAACTGTCCAATATTAACCTAACAAGTGGACTAGTATGAACGGGTACCAATATCGATCAGAGCGTGATGTTAACGGACTCTAGCTCCGCACTATGCTCCTGCACACAATGGTGCTATACTCGTTACGGCGGCGTCGGCGGTGGGCAACAATCGAATCTCAAATATCAATTCTCGGGAGTACGGTATTATTCCCTCATACCGTTCCTTTAGAAATTCATAGGGAAATCCAAAGCAAGGCATCGCGGAGAGTGGACACTTTGATGAGGTTTGTTGGTCTCAGCTACCATTTTGTTACCCACTCCAATATGCTGCTTGGCCTTGATACTCCCTTTAAGTTCGGCTTGTTCATAGGCTACATCATCGTATGGACCTCTCAAAGCATTCTAGTCCATCTAGCTGCGAAGAGGGGCATCGAATACAACTACACTACTGTTGTTTTCTTGCAGGATTTCTGCAAGATGCTCATAACTGTTTTCTTATTCGTTCGTGCTGAGGGCAATCTCGCTGACCTTGTACGTCAAATGGTGGTCCACAAGAAGCTAGCTGGCCTCTATCTGGTCCCAGCTGGGCTTTATGCCATTTACAACAACCTCACATTCGTGTCGATGTCCACCTTTGACCCAGCGACATACTATGTTCTACTACAGGCCAAGTTGGTGGTCACCGCGGTCCTCTGCGTTACATTGCTGGACAAACCCGTTAGTAAAATGCAATGGTTTTCCCTTCTTATTATCACCATAGGAGCCATGATGAAAGAGTAATCGCATTCTGCTGCTGTCGTTGAGTGCCAAAATGGTGGTCAGGTACAAAGTGTTCTTGCATGGTTTCGAAGGTGGTCACTCTATATGGGATTACCTCCTAGTGCTCCTGCTCGTGATGCTCTCTAGTTTTGCCGGGGTTTACAATGAGAAACTCCTAAAGGGTCAGGACACAGCGAGCCCAAATGTGCAGAATATGTTCATGTAAGCTAGATTGACGTAGCAGTAAGAGAACTCATTCCGCAGGTATATAGTCTCTATGGCTTGCAACGCTCTGGGGTTGATGCTAAGAGGCTCAGGTTGGGGCCTCATCACTGCATTTTCATCCGAGAATCTCAAACCAATACTTTCTTGGAATATTTTGGCGATTATTTTCAACGCCGCTATAACGGGAGTTATGACGGGTAGTAGGGCAAGGGTAGATACAGATGGGCCGGAGGATGGGCGTCCCTTAGGCTTCTTCCTAAAGCATCTGAACTCGATACTGAAGTCAATAGCAGCAGCAATTCAAGTGTGGACGGTAGCAATAACCTCATCTATAGTGTTCGGATATCCGATCGACTTGGGAGTATTCCTTTCTCTAGTATTGGTAATACCACTCCTTTTCCAAATCACCTTCGGCGAGGCAATGCTGTTCAGGTAACTGCAGGCGTGTGGATTTATAGCCGATACCCGGAGAGCCCGCCCCCCACGGCTAAGTTGGTTCCAACACAAGAGTCCAATGAAGGGCGAGGCGACGTCGAACTTGGTGCTCTAGAAAATAGCGATATAGCATCTAACTCGGACGAGCCTTTGCCAAAGAATGCGAGGAACCGTCCATCGTCAGCGTCAATGAATGGGAAGGAATAAGGTTTTGACCGGGTGTAGTATTATAGTGCCTTGCAGATCAACAGATAGTGCGCCTTTCTGGAGCTAGATCTGTGTTGAGGGAGTTGTGGTATTTCTATTTCCTATAGAATGGGCCTCAATTTTTTATCATATGTGCATAATTTTCTCCTGGCAGTCTGCGTAGTAGTGGGAAAGCCGGTGACGGAACGGAAAGGTGGTCTATATGGAACGTAGTAGTGGGTGACTTCCTTTCTCACTCGAATACTATCAGTATAATGCTCTGAACTGAACACAGGGTCACGTCATGCGATTTGTGAGGAGATGAAATTGTAGTGGTATAGATTATCGTTGTTCAGGGATCTCATCGAACAGATGTATGCCCACGCGTTTGGAGACTATATGAGGTTATAACGGAGGCACTAGGCGGACTTGAATAGTTACGTTCTGTATGTGTTAGATATGCCTTCCCTTATGACGAGCTTCGGCCGCTCTCTTGTGATGGGCGAATTGCTCGAGAACGAGGCGATCTCGACTTTATCATTGCTAATGTTTCTATGACGTAGGAAGGGGGAGGGGGATTTGTTATATGTTTATGTTTATTACTGCTTGTTAATAACGAGTTGTTATATGTTTATGTTTATTACTGCTTGTTAATAACGAGTTGTTATATGTTTATGTTTATTACTGCTTGCTAATAACGAGTTGTTATATGGTTATGTTTATTACTGCTTGTTAATAACGAGTTGTTATACGTTTATGTTTATTACTGCTTGTTAATAACGAGTTGTTATACGTTTATGTTTATTACTGCTTGTTAATAACGAGTTGTTATACGTTTATGTTTATTACTGCTTGTTAATAACGAGTTGTTATATGTTTATGTTTATTACTGCTTGTTAATAACGAGTTGTTATATGTTTATGTTTATTACTGCTTGTTAATAACGAGTTGTTATATGTTTATGTTTATTACTGCTTGTTAATAACGAGTTGTTATATGTTTATGTTTATTACTGCTTGTTAATAACGAGTTGTTATACGTGTATGTTTAGATACATCGACTCGTTGGATTCACTTGTGCTATTCGATAGGCTCGAAGACTTTGGAGAGGCCGTCGATTTTATATCACACAATGTGACTTTTGATCGCGATGTGGTACGTGGGAAAAATGTACCATGCCGGGATAGAACCTGCGACCTTTGATGATAGGTGGTCTCGGCCTTTGAAATGAATATACGAGTCCTCGGTGGGCTTCTATCTGGTCATCTTCATGCCAAGCGAATGGGCATACCATCCGGTTACCAGGACGATCTACTACGGAAAGCCATCGACTTGGGGGATAGGTGGAAATGATGACGATCCCGTCCCTGTTCGCTTACCGTGCTACTTATTCAGGCTCTACAAGGCTTTTGATACATCAACAGATCTGCCGGCGGCTCGAGTGAATCTAGTTAAGGGTATCGACATTGATGATGAGGAAGTACCAACGAGCATTTCTGTAGCAGAAGCGGGCAGTTGGATCATGGGTGAGGAGTTGGGCCGATTTGATGGAGACTGGTTTTTTGCAGAGTTCGGCACTTTGAGTCTCCTTACTGGCGATTGGAAGTACTACGAGGCGGCTCGGAAGGCGTTGGATCATTTATGGTATGGTCTATACACACGCAATATTGTTAGGTTCATGCTTGGGTTAGGTATATGAGGCTTGGCCCAGCGGCGCTCATGCCTACCACGATCTCGATATCAACAGGGCTGTGGATGGACAGTCTCTCATCAGGCGCCGGGCCTGGGCATGACTCCTATTATGAGTAATCAGATGGACGACATTCGTTGTTCATGGTATCACCTATGTTGGACTATATGTATTCTTCAGAAGGATTAGTCTATTTACATATGAAATTTCAATAGTTTATAATAGTACTATTCTAGTACGATAAAAGGGAAACGGAATTTATGTAGGAGACTTTCGAGGAGGAGCGGTTGAGCTCGCTCACTCCGCATTCGAGCGACCGATCGTCTTATTGATCTCATCCATCATATGTGTCTAATAACAATTCAAAATAAATAGGGCTTGAAACGTCGAGCCCCACGAAACGCCTTCGCCTCTCCTTCGAGTATGTACTATCATATGGTCATCTATAGACTTTTGCCAGGTATCTGTTGAAGGCTTATGTCCTCTTTGGTGACGTGGAACTGTATGAGCGTTTTATGGACCATTTCGAAGGCATTAGTACGAGAGCCGAGATGTTATCAACGACTTGAGCTCTTGTTGAACAGGTTCTTATCAAGCCGGTGGGCAACTGACCTTCGATGTAGCTACAGATTCACCAGCACATACACAAGTGTCGCCACTACAGAGTTTTTGGGGAGGAGGTACGTGGAGCGATTGGTGTCCATCAGTGTGAGCGGATTTGCCAATTTCGAAAAAAAAACTTGGGGAAATTCTCGTTGGGTTTTCCTCTACTCATATTTCAAGTAGCGTGTGAACTTTCATATCGGGGAGCAAACTATTGAGCTCAGCTGAGGAGACGAAACATATATTCCAATATCGATCGTGATAGTTTCTAATTGTCAGTCGTGAATGCCATACAAGGGCCGTCAGCGTACGCGACGTCCATCGCTCGGATGTGGTCTCGACTTTGGGACTTCATGGGCGGCTTGCCTGAGGTTGCGGATATAAAGGAACGAAGAGTGGCTCTGATAGCCTATGGCCGGGACTTCAATTTGCGGTACTATATGTCGGCGGAGCGAAGCTGTTTTTATTGGGGATTTTATCAACAGGCCAGAGTTGGCGGAGACCCTTTCTCAACTGGGTGCAGCAATCAGTGGTGGGGTGGAGGACGAGACGTATAAGTGGAAATTGGAGAAGATGGCAAACGACTTGGAGAAACGAAATAAGGTGAGGAATTCGCTCGGAAAAATTTCACATAGTGATGGTATTGGTTTCCATGCATGCATTCTCTGTGGGAGACACGTTATTGTGACTGATGCGTATGGTACTGAGCTTTAGTACTGAGGATTGAGGCTCGTCGGATTGTAGTAAAATCTGGTCATGGGATGTTGTTGACGTGATTTTACTCTTCGAGTTCATTATGTATGTATGTTAATTCTAAGCTTGAAGGGCATCTAATCCTAGCCGTTTGGAAATAGTTTTTGAAACGGGGAATAAGAAGTCTATCCCTGTTACAGGTATACGCTTCTCCCTATATATACATAATAGTATTATGACTATGTACAATGTATAGTATTTTATGCGTAGTATTATAATACTATTATACTATGTATACTATTACTTAGGCTACTAAGTATCATGACTAGTATTATGATACTTAGTATCATGATAATACAGGGAGTCTGTAGTACGACTTGGTTCCCCTCCGCTCAGGCCGTATGCGGGTACGCGTCTTTAGCCGACGTTCTTGGCCATCGCAACGATGACCGTATGGACAGCTTTTTCCTTAGTGAAACTCTGCCTTACCTGTAACGCTTCATGAAGACCTCCCATCGCTTATCTTGCTTCACTTGCAGGTATATGGGGTTGACCGGTCCTGAGGTTGTAGCTAGTCGATTGGGTAGTGGTAGTGTGGGCCGGTTGTTCACCACGGAAGCCCACGTTCTACCATTGAGCCATCTGGTGCCATTGGCGAGGGACAGGCCTGGCCATGCACGTGGGCAACGAGGCACGCGTACCACGCCTCTGGTCTGTCCCATGGGGCCTTCGCCCGTGTTGAGATTCTCGGACATGGTCGATTGGCAGTTTTCCCACGGCGCGTGGACGGTGTGGCCAGAGCTTCCTACGGTCCTTAGGGAGGCCATTCCAACGGGAGTAACGATGCCTAGGGGAAAGGCACGACTTGTGGTTCGAGCCGTTGGGATGATGGCTGAGGAGCCTGTGTTCAATCTGAGTGTGGGAACGGCGATATTTGGTGGTAGGATTCGACAAAGGAGTGGTATGGAAGAATTTCAATGGGACTTGGGCGAAGCGAAGCGAACGAGGCTTGTTAGGATGATACATTCAGGGCCGTCTCTTAGGGCTGCTCTGAAGAGGCGTGGGAGGTGTTCTGATGACACTAAGGCTTATCGCAATCATAGTAAAGCGAGTGGCCGAGTGTTCTCTGGAGGGCCTCACTGGCGAGAGACTCCGATAAAATCGCAACGTAGGGATTTCCGGCTGATGTTCTCGGGGGATGGTATGGACTTTGGTTGCAACCGAACAGGCCAGGACGAGTACAGTGAGGCTGATAATGTGATGGTAGTCGTGCATAGAGCCGGCAACTGCTCCTTTGCTGATAAGGCCTTAAACGCTCAGTTGAGGGGAGCGAGTGGTATCTTGGTCATCGATAAGGTCGACTCTGGGCATAAGAAGAATCTAGTGATGACATGTGAGATTGAGAAGAACTGGTTATGTCGATACGTACATATCCCTGCTGTTTCTGTACCAGCGGTGGATTTCGCCCCTGTTTTATCCCTTTTGACGGCTGGCCATAGTCTTTTCGCGCAGCTCTTGGATGCCGCGTTGTTGTTCTAGAGTCGTGTCCTACTAGATACGTTGCCTGTAATTGCTATACTTGTATAATCTCATGTACTATTACGAGGGAGCTGAATGCTTCCTTGTGTTTTACTCCGGGGAGTTCTTGTCTTTCGGCGAGCCCTCAAGTCCTTTTACTAGAACTGTGTGACACAGGCTAGTGTTGTGTTTGGTGGTGACACTGAATGGTGTATTGGTTGTAGGTGTCACCACTGTAGAGATGAGACAATTGAAGCCCCATGAACAGAAGCTTTTGCGGAAGGTCAACCTGTACCAGTGGAAACGGGACGACAACAACGTTCGGGAGGCGAAGATTATCCGGAAGTATGGTATCCAGGACAGAGAGGACTACACTAGGTAGGCTTTGATTGGTACGAGTTGGCCGAAGTGTGGTATAGGTATAATAAAGTGTCGGGTTTGGTGACGAAAGTAGTAGCGCAGTTGAGGAAGCTGCCCGCTAGCGATGAAGAGCGTATCAAAATGACTGAGGTTCTCCTCGACAAATTGTAAGTCGTTTGTTCCTCTTGATGTAAGGGACTGTGGCGTAGGTACACTATGGGAGTCATTGCTACTGCATCATCACTGGACAAGTGCGTGGAGCTCTCGGCCTCATCCTTTGCTAGGAGGAGACTTTCAGTGGTTGTAACTCGAAACCACTTCACTGAGCAGGCAAGTTTTTATGGCCAATCGACAACATTTCCATTGAATGGCGATTTTCAGGTTTCCCAAGCTAATCGATATATAGAGCAGGGCCATATTTCCATCGGTCCTGATGTTGTTACTGATCCGGCCATGCACGTCACGAGGGAGATGGAAGACTGTCTGCAATGGAGTCAGGGCTCTAAGGTAACGTCTTGACGACGACTAGTATAGGACGACTTTGTCGTTCTCATCTTAGGTCAAGCGTAACGTTATGGAGTTCAACGAGGAACTAGATGACTTTGAGCTTATGGGCTGACCGCCTTATACGTTCCTTCACACTACGTCTTCAGTTCTGGGTTGAGTTTTCTGGCTCGCTGGTGACTTCCATGTGGCAGGGGTTGTTGTATGCGAAGCGCGGCAACAACTACCTCACGACGCGTTGTACTTGGTAGTCGTTTTCCTCATCATCCTCCTCCTCGACTAGGCCCTTATTCACGTCCCTCATTATCTCTATCGCATTCAGCGCAGCAATCAAGAACCATGACGAACTCTATAGGGACGAGCAAGCTATTGTTGCAGGAGCCGACGATTGTACTCACAGAGAAGGAAACGGCGATCTTCAAAGTTATCATGGACACCATTTACCACTTCCATCTCAGTAACTCATCAGTCTACCTCTTCCCTCCGCATCGTCCTTGGATCAGATACAGTCCCAAGGGCCGCAGGCGGCTGGGTTAGGGATAAGCTGTTGGGAAAAGAAAGCGATGATATAGATATCGCTGTTGACGACATGTCAGGTGGGGCCTCCACAGCGACTACAGTGTGCTTTTGATGAACTCGCTTCAGGGGAGGCCTTTGCGTACAAAGTGAAGGACTTCCTCACGAGGACCTCGCCGGGTGCATCTTGCAGCTCAGTTGGGGTGGTCCGTGCTAATCCTGACCAGAGCAAACATCTCGAGACGGCTACTCTGAGGGTATTCGATATCAGCCTTGATGTCAACAATTTACGTACGGAAACATATACACTGGTAAGGGAGAAGGAACGTGCATAGTTCCGGGGGAAATCGGGATTCTCGCTGGTGTCGCAGTTTACAGACTTGCGGGGTTCAAAGAAAATATCAATAGGTCTAGACTAGAGAAATGAAATCATAAGATCAATGATCTAGTTCACTTGACTACAATGAATGCCATGCATGCATGCTCACGTTCCTAACTGGAAGAAGGTGATTTTCCAAATTTTTTTCGGAATTTCCGTATTCATCGCGGAATTTCTGTCACCATTGGTAACTCACCAACACACGTAACTGCCTGTGCGCTCATTCCCCGCTACTGTCGTCTTATTTTCTTCTGCGCCTTGCGATAAGCAGTCCATTTTGGAGCCTTCACCGTCAGGACTCGCGTATACCAGTGGTGGCGCTTGGAACCCCACAGGAAGATGCCAGTCGCCGGGACTTCACCATTAACGCGTTGTTCTACAACTTGCGCACAGCCAGCGTTGAGGATTTCACAGGCACGGGCCTTGACGATCTCAGAGTAGAAAACTCCATGTTGGGAAAATGATGAAGTTTCCTTTCTCTCAGGCTGGTGTCATCCGAACACCCCTGGAGCCCACCATCACTTTCCAGGACGACCCCTTGCGGATCCTCCGAGCCGTGAGGTTCTCCACGAGACTTGGGTTCAAATTGGACGATGAAATAATGAAGGTGAACGTCACTATCATCAGTATGCATAATGTGGTGGTCTCAGGCCGCGTCGGACCCCAACATATACGGCCTTTTACTCGTTAAAGTGTCTAGGGAGCGATGGGGTGTGGAGATTCACAAAATGCTCATTCGTCGTCTTACCAGTTTAGAGTAATAACTCTGTCGCTCGCCTCATATTCCATCTGTGAATCAGTTCCTTGGATATGCTTGCCTCCCTCGGTATCATCAACGTCCTTACAACAGTCGGCGACTCTGCTAAATTCGAGGAGCCCGATGCCGTCCCTAAGGACCAGGGCTCTATCGTCCGTGCCCTCGTCCAGAATGTCCGTGAAGTCGAGCCACATCACACCCTCTCAGATGATCAGCATTATGCCCTTACGCTTGCTATTCTGACCTCGGGTGTCTACGGCCTGCATGTTAGAGAGAGGCCGAGCAAACCAGCACGGTGTGCTTGCTATGGTGTGCTGCGACACGGGCTCAAACTGCCCAACGCGGACTCAGAGAGGGCCTCGGCTATCAGCGAAGTGGCGTGGAAACTGTCGAGGGCGTCGCAGGAGGAGTTGGTAAACCCTGTATTCATAGGGCATTGCATGCGTTACCTCAAGGAGGACTGGGTGGTCGCTCTGTGTCTTGCAGAGTGTCTCGCGGCTGCTCATGAGAGGCAGCGGTACGTTGACTGCCGACAGAGGGTGTTGCTGAGCGGCCTCATCGGGTGTTGGAACTGGAGAGCTCCTATCAATGGCACATCATTAGTGAACGACTTCGGCATGCCTCGAGGTGAAGGTCTCAGTGTCCTCCTTGACAGGCAAGTCGATAGGTTGTTGAGCAACTGCAGTATGGTGGTTAACGACGAGGAGGAGTACAAGGCTTGGCTCCAGGGTGAGGTCGAGGAATGGATGGTTGCCAATCCGGAAGCTGTAGCGCGGGCTAATAAACACGGAAAAGCAAAGAAGGCAAAAAAGTGACTTCCTGTTGTAGTCAGAGTTTCTCTAGTGGGTTGTCACGTCATCTGTGGTGTATTAAGTGCGGTAAATCTGTAGGGTGTGACGCGTACACATGATCGTGGTGAGTTCAGATGTCGTATAACGCGAGTTACTGAGACGCATGTGAACTCTACAAATACACTCTTTGAAGTAGACAGAGTCAGATTTGGGGACATCGCTGGCTAAGGTGACAGTCGCTCCTCTGTTATGCTACGAGTGAAGTGGGTTATATACGAATTAGAGCGGATTTCATGGTGTATACAAACGGTGTTGTACATACCTCCTATCGACATGTAATATCGTATTTACCAAGGGCTTGTGTTTTCCAGTTGGGTATGATGATATTAGATTCGTAACGCAGTAACAGGATATAGAAGGAAAATCTTACAATCACTGTATACCAATGTTATCAGCACTATTTCGTATCTCTGTCATTTCTACATCTACGGACTCAGGGCTGGGACGGGCCTCTCCATTCCTGGGAGCTTCCTCTGATGGGGTCCTCTCAGAGAGGGGTTTCACTGCCCACCAACCCATAGCAGCGCTAGCACTGACAACCATACGCGACCTAACGATACGACAACTGGGCTCGCGTCTCAGCAGCAAGTGGACCAACCTGGGAGAGAAGGCGGCAATTGGGGGTGCTGCTTGGCCTAATAGGACCCGCTCAAGTACTGTCGAGTTCTCACCCTTGTTCATGTCGAGGAACCTGCTCCTCAGCCGTACACCATAGTAGTTTCGAAGTCTTTTCTTACCGAACCTCATTCTTCTCGCCTGGTCGGAACCGCTTCATGAAGGGCTCGCCGAAAACAACATACTTTCCGCAGGGACTGTAGCTGGGCTTGAGCGTTGGCACAAACACTTGACACCGCTCTGATGGTATCTGCTTTCAAATCTCATCGGGGGAACAGCGAGCCATGAGCTCACGTGTCGGGCAGAACTAGCGAGGGCGTGGCCGAGATTGTCGGGCGGCATGTAGAGATTGCTATCGCGATCTCTAGAGTGCATTCCAGGAGGCTGTTTCACGTTACATACAAAAGCCGTTACCTGACAACAATGCGACTGATCCCGAAGTCAGGCCTAGGAAACTCACCGTGGGCCTTCCTGTAAAGGTATCGACAGCTGTGAGCTCCATCTCCGCTCCGCCCGACACTGTTGTCACTAAAACGTGCTTCCCATCCGGAGCGTAGGTGAGCTCCTAATACGACTAATACCGTTATACGGCGCGAATCAGCTCACCGTGGGATAGAGAACTTCTGTTCGACCAGCGTTATGTTCACTTCCTGCAGTTAGCGACATGAATGGGGTGAACGTTCGCAGGTCGTACAAGTGAACCTTGAATTTGCAATATGGGAAATGTTGCAGTACGAGTAATTACAACGCCATTGCCGAGCGCACTGGCAGCGGCGAACACGACTGAGCCGGGAGAACTCGGATCGAATGCTACACTAGCTGCAGAGTGGTGACCTCCATCATTAGGAAGTTCACCGGGGACGCTGGTGAGCCTCTGTACAGGAAATATGATACTCAAATCAGCCTTGGGGAGTAGTCTCACTGCGCTATCTTTCATTGCCTCCGGCATACGTGTATCCCAGAGGTAGAGGTGGCCATCGACTGTGGTGAATATAGCCTAGTGACGTCAAGGTAGAGTAACACAGTAGAGGTTGATCGTCCTTACCAGGTCGGTACTCGGGTGCACGTCTAGAGTGTGAACCGGAGATTTTCGACCTTTGAAAACTCGCGTGAATTTATTTTCGGTGAAGTCCCACAGCCTCACAGAGCCTACAGAGGGGACTATGACAGTGACACGTCAATGCACGGCCTACAGTCCCAGTTGACGTCCCCACATGCTATGCCTGTCTCCCACTTGTAAGAGTGCATAAACTTAACGTGACGGACGCCGTACTTGTGAGAATGAAGAATCCGCACCGACTGAAACCATCAAAGAGTCCGCCCGTTGCCCCCCCCCGGAAGGCCATGACCCTAGATGCTTACATGGTTCAGCGTGTCCGTATCATAAATTCGTACCGTTTGGTCCGACGAACATGTTGCCAAGTAACGGCCTGGAGGTTGTGGTAACAGTAGTGGGCCGAATCTATAATTTCTTACCAGAAGCCGAAAAACTCAGAGAAGTGATCGGCCGATCGTTATCCTTATAAACATGTGCCAGAGCGAGGTTATTGATATCATCCTCCGTCCATGACACGCTGCTAGAATCACCGTCGAGACCGGAAGGAGGCATAAAATTGGAGCAACTTCAAATTAGAACCAGACGGATTTTACCAGACTAATCAATAGTAAGTCTTTTGCCGCCCACCCAGAGAAAGGAAACCCCATACCTCTATAACTCAACAGCTTTCACCCTAGCCAGTAGTGAGACATGATCCCAATGAATTCAGTACAGTCAATTTGAATATATGCTAGTCTCCCTCAGAAGAGGCAACTGTCCGACCCTTGCGGAGCATCCCCTTCTTGAGCAGCCCTGGCCCCACCATCGCTGACCGCCCCAGGGGCTTCTACTTCCTTCTCTACACTAGATGGGTCTTCCCTTTGGATTTCCCTGGCCTCCTCCACGGGCACTTCTAAACACCATGTAAGTCAACCGGCAGTGCTGGAAGTCGTTGCAACAGCGCCCTTTACCTTGAACTAGGGGCCTTTCCGGTGATCCTTCCTCCATAATCTCAATATCGTCGCTAACATAATCGTCTTCCTCCTCCTCCTCTTCCTTGCCTCTGCCGAGTATCTCCTGGAGCTCAGCCATTTCCAGAATATTGAGCTCTTCGTTTTGGAAGTAGCTCTGCCAGTTACTAACCTTCTTGGCAATCAGTTCCTTTTTAATCCTGAACCCCATTTCTCGTCAAAACATCCTAGACCTTCCACCCAGTGTGATCAACTACATGTGTTGGTTAAAACATGGAAATTTTGAGAAAATTTTGGAGAATAATTGTTCGTTTTCGTACACTTATATCCAAAGTCGTGTGTGGATTCCCATAATGTAGTGAGAAAATTCGCCATATCGGGTGTGGAAACCCAATATATATTCCCACACTGCTTCCACCCTACTACTACTACTACTACTACTACTACTACTACTACTACTTCACAAGAGCTTTCTGCCTTGCTCTCTCCTTAGAAGCGTCCAGGGTTACCCGCTCCATGAGAAGGGGTTGGCGACTTACACGCTCGAGCATTCGTTTCACTTCCTCCCTCCACTCCTTCGCCGCACTAAGCGCCTCTCAATAGCATCCAAATACCACCTTTTCCAATATTACCGAGCTTGCTCTCGTTTACGCCGGTTGAGCTCCTCGGACCCCACTGGCTGCCCTTGAGGGCCCACCGCATGATGCACCCTTTTCTGAGCAATGCATGAGCTCCTCATCCTCAACCTCCCCTCACACTCACATGTAGAGGAGATTTCGGTCTATCCGTTCGCCCAGCTTCAGCAGCCTCTTCAGCTCCCCTCTCGGCCATCAGCTTTTCTCGTCGTTCCATGTCCCTTATCCTGTCCCGCTCCACAAAGCTAGGTGGGCCCACCACTCTGCTTTTCAAGACTCACTAACGCCCTCGAATAACTCTAGCACCTTTTCCGTGTAGATTTTTTGGGCTCTCCCAGTTCCTCCTTACCCCTATGAGCTTTCTCCTCGTCCCTACTTATCGTGAATGAAAAGGGTTCCGGCCTGGTAACTCTGCCAGGCCTCTCCTGAAAAACGAAACCATGCAAAATTCGAATGCTGTTACCACCTCCTTCCTCCGGCGGAGCCTCTCTTGTTCCTTTCTGTGCAGAGCTTTGAAGTTCGGCACGGAACGCCCAACTTGGGGATAAAAGGTGAAGTACTCAGGAGTAGAACTACGCCGCCGTTTTTCGCTGTCACTATTGCTGCTCTTCAGAGCCTTGTGGAGCACTGTACGAGTCTGGCTACCCACACTGCTGCCAGCTACAGTCCTCGAGCTGAATAGTCTGAGCCAATGCCAGTGATGCACGCACACGAGGAGTGTACTTCCCTTACACATGCCTCGGCCCACATACATCTCCTTCACTAGTACAGTCCTTCCTACTTTGCATTCGAGGAGGCAATGAGGCTGTGCGGTTCACCAACGCCTAGCCACGACCAATTCCTGCTGCATACCCACCATCCTCACCTCTCGCTCTGCTCGCCTCTGAGACCTGAGTCGTGCCTTGCTCGACATCATAGACTTGTACAGTGGTGCTGAGACCACCCAGGGCACTGGGCGAGCGCTAAACGGCCTGAACGGACCCGTAGCCCTTGAGGCCACGCGATGGATTACTTCGGGGGGTCTTTCTTCCTTTCCAATAGAGATCCCCTAATGCTCCTATCAAAGCTCACTGACATCGAAGCAGCCAGAGTAGTATCAGGTCTCCTAGGCCTCGTCACAGTGTTACCCAACCGATGACGAACCTCCTGTTCGGCTACGTGCGTCTGATATCATCCAATCACTCGCATAACAGCGGCGTAGACTACTACCTGGTGGCTCCCCACCACTATCGGCGCGAAGGTACCCGGAGCCCCTCCAGCGGCAACTGTCCGTTCCCTCGGAAGCTTCCTAGCCTTGAACGATGCGCTGAGACGCCGAGTGATTCACCAAATAGGTGCGTTGTTCACTGACCTCCTCGAGCTCTTCGCTGGAGGCTCCTCCTCGTTGTTCTTGAGACTAGCAAGCAACTTAGTATGTGACTTGACGGCTTCTCGTTGTAGCAACGAGGGTCCCACTGGCACTGTCGTCCTCGTAGTGCTAGTCGCCGAATGAGGTCTCAAATGAGAAGCTCGTATTTTCCGAGCTCGAATAGTCGACGCCCTCTCAGAGACCACCGTGGGGCTCCTTCCCCTCGAGACCTCTTCCTTAGTCTCCTCCAAGAGAAGCTCATAGACGTTCTTCCCTTCTGTGGCTTCACGTGCGGCCACCTCTCCACTACTGGGAGTCGTGAAATGTCGTGGTGGCATGTCGATAGGCGGCACATAGTCCTCCTCTCTCATGCCCTGAGGGGTTCCCTCACAGCTCACGCCGCAACAGTGTGTCTGTACCTGGCGACTTAGCAACGATGCACTGGTTGCCGCTGCAAAGGCACTTGCAACTGCCGGTTCTATAGTGTCCCGTAAGAAGGGATGAACACCAGACACCGAGTCCGAGTATGCTGAGCCTGAGTCCATTGACTCTCTATAACTGCCGATACAAGGTGAACTACTCGGCCTATGAACAGCGGAAGGGCTATCATCTTCCCTTGAGGGTCCCGGAGACCTGTATTCTTCGGCAACATAGGCGGCAGCGGGAGGGGGCGACTCAATCCGCTCGTGAGCCCCTAGAGATGAATACTACGAGAAATGGGGCCTATGGGAGTACCCGAGCTGTCCTCAGTGGGAGCACGTGGCTTTGAAATCCGATGATGAACAGCCTTAAGGACATCAGCCCAAGTAACGACATCACCTAGGATGGCAGCCAGCTCGGGCATTATGTACCTTGTACAAAATCCCTCATCGAAACCTCGACAGCGGCGCGCATAAAGCTGAAGTGTTCAACTACTGTTTCAACATCCAAGGCTTATTCAACCGTAAACTGTCACAATGCAGTGCAATACTACAAGAGAACATGGTAAACCTCCCCCTATTTAGCAGATGGGAGCCGATACCATTACTACGCCCATGGTTCCGAATCGCCATCCGAGCTCCCCCGCATCATTGGGTTCATGTGCAAGGCCTTAGATAGCGACGGCTTGGCGTGAAGATGTCGAATGAACTCAGTCTTTCGGACAGCGTCTCGACTCTGATAACGAACAACTGCTGTCCACTACTTTCTCCTAAGCTTACCGCAGTATGACAATGATAGTAGACGTCCAGTATCCGCCTGAGGGTGTCCATATCAAGGGCTGGGGTCAGAGGCTCCAAGTGCTTCAACGAGTCCTGTAGGGCTCCTTGCAGGGCCGAATCGATAGCTGCCGAGAAGCAGATATTCGGATCAGGTCGGAGCTCCGACATAAAGGTGGAGAAGTGTAAGACCAACCCGTGTTGTGATTTACTAGAACACCACACAGAAACAAATGACACCAACGACATGGTCAGCAGCAATAACAACATGCAGACTAGCATACTGGCAGAGGACCTCAGTATTGTATACCAAAGGTCTAGAAAGAGCGGGGAATTTGCGGCCAAACGATAATATGAACTGTGTAGGAGGGGGCGCAGCTGCTGTGTAGGGTAGAAGGGATGACCAAGGTTAGACTGTCGGCTCGAAACCGCGCCACAGTGCTAGCAATACTGTGAAGTGGTCATCCCTCGGTGACCTTGTATGAAGAGAAAAAAGAGGGCATGGACGCCAGTAACGGACAACACGATAATCAGACTTGACTTTTTGACGAAGTCTGTAGACTATAACCGACCACCATGACGACGACGACGACGACCTTGAAAGCATCTAACCGCATGCGGTAGCGGCGAAAGCCCTCACTTCGATGGGGAGGAAGGGAGGGAAGGTACGTATCTGACATGGACGATGCTGTTACATAAACCAGTCTAGAGGGTAAAGTTCAGCGCTGACTCACCCTGTAATCTCGAGGAGTAGCATATCCGCTTTCTAAGTCGTCAACTTCAAGTTCAAAGCTCCTACCAAGAGACAGTCTCGGCATGAGGATAACAGGAGTAGGGGAGGAGGACGAAGGAGGCTGCGCAGTTTGCACAAGTCCTTCACGTCCATTTGGGGTTATCATAGAGTTTACTGCTGGTTCGAGGTAGCCAGGGGAGCGACCGATTTCCATTGTGGCCAGGTTACTGTCGAAGTTAGTAGAAGCAACAGGTGAGGCGTCGGCAACTTTCTCAACAACCTCAGCAGCAGCTTCCCTCAGAGCCTGGGCTTTAGCGGCCTCACGCCTCTTGTCCCACCATACCCATAGAGCGCCAAATATGGGACCACTTGCAGGGACGGCGAAAACGATGGGCACGAAGGCGTCTGAGCCGCTGAAGACATACCACAGTACTAGGCAGTCGAGGCAACCTAAGAACTGAGGGATGATGGCTCCTCGCCAGTAATGGCCAGGGGGGGCTGTCAAGGCCATCTTGCTGAGCAGAATGAGGATCAGACTACAGCCCAAGATGACCAGAATAAGGAACGGGTTACGGATGATATCGCTGATGTTGTAAGGACCGAGAGTCATGTTGAATTGGGAGGAAATAGGATCGCCTAAGGGGGAAAATCATGAGCTGTAGGGGAGAGGCAGAAACAATCATCTTGAGAGACTACTGCAGGAAGAAACGCTTGAGGACGGCCGAATCAGCATAGCGAGGCACTCGGAGCGACCGCTGACCGAGAAGAATTCGCCTGGGGGAGTCTCTTCAGAACAAACGTTTTTGCACGGGTTACATCGTTCGGAACCGCGCGCACTTCGCTCGAGCTACATCGCTCGGCGCAGTACGGATTAGTTCCTACTACTATTATTAGTTTTGTTGACTGCTGCCATGTCCAACCCGCTCGAGAACGTCTTAAGACCTACATCGGCCTCCGCCACTACGGCAACAGGCTCACAAATGGACTCGACGAACGCAGGAGGCACCGATGCTTTGTTCAGGATGTTCGGTGGTAGTACTCTACCTCGCTCTACACCTGACGACATTACTCCTTATGATAGGCACTACAAAGGGCTCACAACTAGGCAGTGAGATGAGACTGGCCGGAGGACAGCTATTGGCTACACCTACAGCAGCACGTAGGCTTGTGGACGATCAGGCTCATTGACTCGCATGCTTGTGTTCGTCAGCGTCAGCTCCTAGACGTACTACCGTTATGTTACGGAATGTTCCCAATGATTTGGGCTCATTGGATCTCATAGCTATCATCAATCAAGAGGGCTTCAAAGGTGAGTCCATGCTACTTATAGCGACATAGTCGATTTTCATCGTCCCTCAGGTGCATATGACTTCCTCTTTATGCCGCACGAGAGGACTCCTTCATCCCAACCGGACATCAAAACCAAAGGCACTGCCCTCTCTCTCTATAGCATCATCATCATCGTGTTTTTCATTCAGGCTACGTCTTCATCAATTTTCTATCAGAAGGGCTGGCTCACATGTTCCGCAAGATCTTCCAAGGGAAGCCTCTCACTGGTAGTAGCCTTGTCGGCATGAGTGCTCGCGTGTTCAGTTCTGGTCCATCATTTCAGGCCGATTCCTTCTGAAAGTCGGTGACGTCTCTGATGCCAAGACCCAGGGTTTCGTTGATAATATGTTACCCCATCAGAGTCGAGCTCCTATGGTAGGTCGGCAGTCTCCCATGTCAAGCGGCACTGTTGCTGGGCTCAGGGACTTCACGTCTTTGGGTGCCCGGAAGGCACAGAGCTGGTCCGTGGTGGCCGACCGATTCAACTATCATTACAGGAGATGATAGAACGCAATAGGGCTGCTACTGAGAAAGCTGAGCGAGGTACAGTCCACGTCGGGTGGACGCTTATGTGGGAGGTCTTGGTCTGGCAGAATCCGCCATCATTGACGAGCTCGTGAGCAAGGGGGAAGTGGAGACAATGTTCGACCTCAAGCCTCGATTGGTGTCCTATGAGATTATGCAGAAGAAACAGGGAGGGTCAACGGCTACGCCATCACCCCGAGAAGGTCAGCAGCAGAGTAAAAAGCTTGAGGGGCAGAAGATCCTCGTCAAGAAGCTTATGATAGGCACTTACCATATGCGAGCTGATGCTCCTGAATTTAAACCAGCTGGTATGACGCCAACGCCCAGGCCTATAGCACCAAAGGCATCGGTAATGATGCAAGCTCCAGCTGCCAAGGCACCACAGGTGAGGGGAAAGTAGTATCCGTCTCACGTTATGATGATCCCAGGTTCGAACCCCTGCTCCGGCACCTGAAATTCCGAAACCGCAAACGTCAAGAACCGATGCACCACCAGCAGCGGCAGCAGCATCAACGAAGCAGTCCACCCCCGATAACGGCTCGCCTAAGATGTTTTTAATATCGGATCTCGTTGCTCTGAAGAATCTTGTCACGTGTGCGAATGCTGAGGACCAGATGTCCACTGAAGAAATCGGCAGAGTATGAGGAATGGGCGTGGTGATTGGTGACACTGTCTGCCGCTGTTAGGTCCTCAACCAGTGGCAGTTGGTCCCGATCAAAGCCGATGAGAGAGACCTTGGGTAGGATAGCTGTGATGCCCTAATGTTATGAGGGCTTTCTCTCTGCAGTCCTGGTGTGCCTCCTGAATCTATGGCTACCTCGGACCAGTTCGTAAGCGCTATTGAGCGAACTAAGGCTAAGGCAGCGGCAGAGAATGGCGATGCGCTCGTTGGTGTCCTATTCTGCGAGTCACTGCTAAGAGGTGTCTCGGCGGCTTTGGTGATACAGCTTGTATGCTTGTTTCAGTGGTGATGCGTGTGCGATCTTCAGATTGGTAGTATGAGGAAAGTCGATGTTCTCATGCTGCAGACAGGAGCTGACGCGGCCTCTCAGCAGCGCGCGAATCAGATCATTGCTCGTAACGAACCTTTTATGTAGGATTCGAGATTTTGAAAAGGAGTGGTATGGTTATGTACTTTCCTGAGGTACCCGGTACGCTGCCGAACAGTGACCTCGATAGCGTCTATGATAGCACATATGAGTACCATGGCAGTACCCAAGAGCTCTCCAGCAGCAGCAGCACCGTCCAATGTGGCTGGTAAAGCTAGTGGTATTCAAGGGGCCGCGGCTGCTCCTAAGGCGGCGGCTAGGCTTGAAAAGCAGCAGCAACAAGTACAGGGGGCACAGAAGCAAGACCAGCAGCAGCAGGGAGCAGTTAGTGGAGGCGCTCAATTAGCGCCTAACACGCAGTAGGAAGAAGGGTGATGGTAGCTGATTGTTGACACTGTGTTGGGTAGGCACGTGGCACGATGCTTCTGGCATCCTACTGATCCGAACCAGCTACGTGTTGATACTGGTGATGTGATGGTGGTAAAGTCAGTGTCAGCAGATGGACTCTGGGCTTGGGCCTTGAATCTTCACACGTACGTTCTCGTGGTGGAAGAGTATCTGAGTGTTATTCTTTAGACCTGTGCAGCAGCAGCCTCAGCAGCAGCAGAAGCCTGGATGGGTGCCTACCAGTGTTTTCAACAGTCCTAGGTCTCAGCAAGCCCAACCTCAACAACAGGCAACGAGCGTGGCAGCTCAGGGAGGGTAAGTGACTTGTCGTGTTAGAAAGTAGTCTCTTTATCTTGCGACAGACGGCCACGCTCAGCTATGAGTGAGCTGGCGGCTAAGCTTGAAGCCCAGCGAGGTAGAATGCTCCCTGTCACCACCAGAGGAGGCCAGCAACAGCAGCAGCAGCAGCAGAAGGGTCGTGGTGGTCAGGAACTAGTAGGTTCACCATAGGTCAGGCGAGTCAGTTGTTGTTATGTGGCACTTTAGATGGTAGTGGCAGCGTCCATGAGACCAGGAGCTCCTCCGGTCGGGACAATTTTACAGCTCGACAGTGTGAACCCCGCGGCAGGAACAATGGCTGTCTCCTGGAACAACGGCATGGAGGTAGGTATCGACCTCATAGTAGCAGGATGATTAGACTCGTACACATTTAAACGTCTTCCTTATTCTAGTATCCGTGCTCAGAGTCGTTGGTAGGGATCGTCTCTGTGAGGGTGCCTTTATTTCAGTCGGGAGTTCTCCCAATCGACCTTACAAACTACGAGTCGTTGCCTCACTTGAAGCAAGGGAAGCACAGAGGTCCTCAGCAGCATCAGCGTCGCTATCATTAGCTGATACCAGTATCGAGGATTTCAACGTAATCGTCATCATCACCACCACTACTACTACTGCTATCACGACAAGCTATCTGTCTCGAACATTCATTTTGCCTCCCAGCAACTGTCAACGACAGGGAGGAGGAGGAGTGTGTCTGTGGGTGGCGTAGCTTTAACAACAGTAGGCGCAGTCAAGATCTTGAGCTCTGCAAAAATGTATTGAATCTGTTTCTTTTTCGACACCTCAACTTTTCGCCTTTCAGTTCGCTAAAGGCCTATCCACGATATAGGGTGTTGTGTTAGGCAGTGATGACGATATTTTTCGCGCAGTTTTTTTTCGCAAGGATGCCACCACGCTCAGTCGTCAGTCGCCAACAGTGACAGTAATGTCGCTCGCGCCTTGCATTTGGTGGTAGGTGATGGCACGAGAGGATGAATGATGAGTTGCCCGAGGCAGTGCAGTGAAACGCTCCTATCTGACTGCATGCATGGACAGGAAACCATTTGCCTGAGCTCAAAAGGAGGATGGGACTTGGCTCTAGCCCTCGGGGAGTAGTGATCTGGTCGGCGGTTGAAAAAAGAGTCTCGAGAGGTTTTCTATCCACCAAATGCATTGTGCAGAGGAGGCCATTATTACGTTTCCGAAGGGTAATGTGGAATAAACTGGGTCCTTGATCAGCTGGGCTGTAGCTGGGAGGCACTTGGCTTTGCCCTCGAGACAGGAGGCAAATGCGCAAGGCTTATTCCAGAGATTAGTTATCGCACAACAGCGGTCGTCGTTGAGGCCTTGATAGGGCTGAGTTCCGAGGATCACGCCCGGCCTTTGTTAGAGTCGGAGAATGCCAATGCGACAGAGAGGTATGTTGCTGATGGGCAGACCGAAGCTGTTGGTGAGGAGCTCGTGAGCTTGTTGTACTTCGATTGAGAATTCTCGAAGGAATGGTAGTATCACTAGTTGAGAAGCTCTCAGTCGACGACCAGTGTGGTACTCTGTCGTGGACCACGCTGGGGCTTCATTAGACCCTCGAAGGAGTCCTGAGACATTTTCTGGGCTCATGAGGCTTAGTAGTATCCTATTGCATGGAAGAGCAAATTCTGAAAATTTTGTTGGCAGCAGTCACAGTAGGGCCTTATGGTGGAATTCTTTTTCTCCCAGCGGCAACATGGAGAGTGTAAGGATGCTCTTGACGTACCGGCTACCGAGTTTATAGTACTTTCAATGTTGTTTTAGCTGAGGTTAGTTTTAGTTTATTTTCTTGTTGTTCGTATGATCAGCTTGCAGCAGCTCTCTGCTGCTCCTCTGCTTCTATTACTACTTCTGGTAGAAGTTGTCTCAGGGCAGGTCCAGCTTGAGTCCCACTCCTTCACCCAAGTAGGACTGCGACAAGCTCTGCTTATGGTCGCATTATGGGTTCTGCTAGGCTCTGGACCAACGAGTTTTCAACAAGCGTTGGAATGCCATGGGCACTTGCATCCTCGAGAATGATCATATTCTGCTGACACCAAGAACGGCTGATAGATTTGCTGCTCTCTGGCATAAGTACGGCTATGTTGATATGCTCCTTGGCACACTGTGACACAGGTCCCCCTTGCGCACTGATAATTTCGAGGCTACCTTCACCCTTGATCTCAAGAACCCTCCTGATGGAACGGACCCTAAGCATGAGCAAGTACGCATACCTCAGCATTCGGGCGTAGTTCGGAAGCCCCTCACATTTCAGGGGTTCGCCTTCTGGTACGTTTATGATGATCCTACGACTCAATACCCGAGTGACGTGCGACACTGCAGTGATCGCTGCGCGGCTCTTCTCGAAAATGCTGGTAAGTGTCGTCGTTGAATGTTTTGAACGAGGTGTCATCAAAGGTTGTCTTCGTTACATTGTGGACAGGTCTGGGCCTGATGGGCTATAAGAGTAACTTCAATGGTATGGCGATATTTTTCCCCAACAACCGTTTTGTTGACGGACGGATGGATCTACAGCCGAGTGCTTCTCTTGCTATGAACGACGGCTCGCTCATCTTCAATCGCCAAGTAGATCTCCCAACTGGTGAGTGAATTATACAGTCTCGGGTAGATGATTGGTTTGATGCAGGTTATGGCTCATTCTGGGACTACAGGAACCGCAGGTTGACGGTCCAGGTCCGAGTCCAGCCAGAATCGGTCGTCGTGCAGGGACGTTTCTCGGTGCGTTAGTGTTTTGAATAGCTATGTATCAGTTTAATATGAGTTGAAATCAGGATACTGATCCCTGGACACTACTGATCAATTATCAAGTCAGTGATCCTAACTTCCGAATCCGGCCTAATGGGTAGGGATAACGAACTGTTTTCCAATGAGCGATGCACTGCATTGTTAGATACATTGGTATTACGTCTCTGGTCGCGCCAGTTGGCGGACAGATCATCAACTTAGTCGACTATGTGGCGCTTAACAGTCTCAATGCCGTCAATTATGACCCTGGCCAGAAGTCAGTCTTCCACTGTTCTAGTGAACTATAAGGACTTCTTCACTCAGGGGAGAGGACGCTGAGGTTGTTACCGAATCCTATGATGACTTGTCACATCCCGATCCTGTTAGAGACGAAGCTCTTGCCAGTAAGTGTTCGACGAGGCTTGACCTGATTCGTATCTCGCCATGCGGTAGGCTCACCAGAGGCCCTCGTAGCTTCGCTGGTTGACTTGAAGCTGGCTGCGTATAAGATCATCACGGAGCTGGAGCCGATGCGTTGGAGAACCGAACAAGGAATGAAGGAGCTTCAGGCAAGTCAAGGGTAGGGGCGGCTCGCAAGGAGCCAACCTCCCCCCGTCAGGTAAGGGCTGGAGCTCTACAGCAGACCCTGGATCGTCTGCAGAGGGATGTTGAAGTTAGTGGCAATGTTGATATGGCCGAGCAATTCCGAAACATGAAGCAGGAATTGATGGAGATTTCCCGCGAGGTATATTCAACAGCGTTTGTCAAACTAGAATCAAACATATTTCTTCTACAGGCTGCTGACTCGAGTCGAGGCAGGAAGCGCGATCTTGATATGCTGGAGGAAGGACTTGCGAACATTGTGAGTTTTGGTATCAAATCGCCTCTCATTTTATGGTCAATTTCAGCATGCGAGTCCGGGATCGTCATCAATGGCAGAGGTCGAACGGAGAGCACAGAAAATGAAGGATGAGCTGGAAAGCTCGGGCAATACACTACGTGAGTTCCAACAGTCGCCGATTACTCGGATATGTCTCTGTTCAGTGTGGCTGGCAATTGTATGTCTGATCGCAATTGTCAGCGTTGGCGTTGCTGTGTACCGCAAGTTCAGACATCTGGAGAAAAGTCACCTTCTATAATTGAATTCTACCTGAACTGTTCTTTTCTTTTTCGATACGACTACTAAACTTTCTCACTGGTTCCTTGCTTTCGATAGCTTCCCCAGACAATGAACTGTATGAATCATCGAAGACCTGTTTTGTGTTTGTAAGAGTTGCGATTGTGGTGGAATGCGACGACGGATGACAAAGATTACGAGATCGACATACGCGAAGTGAGGATACGCCGCAATCAACAATCAACAATAAATTTCAACAAGTTGATACAATTGATACTCAACTTATCCCGAATGAGAACTGTCTGATATCATTCACGGAAAAGTCTGACATGAACACTACCAATCCAACCGACTGATGGCACCGTCGCATTCGCAGGAGCGGTATCGACTAAGTCTTATCGGCACATAGTTCCGATGTGCCGATTTCGTGCACACTTGGAACACAGTGATATCAGTACATCCGCACACTTTGGCAATTATCTCCACTACTTCTGACATTCACAGTTTCTCATATTAATCCCAGTGCGGTCACCGCGTCGACCTTGTGTGATATTGGAGATACTAGCAGTAGTTTGCCCATCTAACACCAACACAGCCCCTGACTGTAACAGCTTTGATGAGTGCAATCACACGCTGCCTGATGCGAGCACATTGAATCAAGCACACGAGGGGAGACAGACTACGTCGGAACCAACGCAAATATCAGGAACCTCCTCCTAGATCTGTGAGACAACAACGCCCTGAGACAACAACGTCGTCACAATATCCAACATCCGCTTAAGATCCCTGTCTCCCTGCGAATATACTAGCGCTAGGATGTCATCGACATCGTTAGTCTTCATGATAACCATTAGATCGTTCAACGAGAGTTGAGTGAAGTAGAATAGTTGTCGACCTCAATCTCTGCGTAATTCGATTGTACTAGATTCCTAGTGATATCATTTCAGCCTTTTTCTTTTATTCGAAGCCATGGTAGCGGTACATTCTATGATCATTCCAGTTCTCATTAGTGGACTAGTGAGTTTCGGAGCTGCTCAAACCTCGTCCCTGTCGTCATCGTGGTGCAAAAATAACGAGGCCGAGGTTGTTTATGATCGTGCTACAATGGGACCTGATTTCCTTCCTAAAGATGGTGTGGATATGATCGACTATGACTTCGATGGTGCTCGTAACTGGTACATGTCCGGCAAAGATCTGGGCACCAGGAGATATGAGTTGTGGAAGGTTACTGCTGATGGTTCGGTTCGTACTGATATCATTCACGACAAGGTTGACTGTATCGCTGTTAAAGCCGATGGTTCTGGGATATTTGCGGTTGTTAATGACAACATAGGTATTTATAACACAAATGGTGATGGTATTATTGAAGTGGTCGATAATGGCTCTCATCGAACTTGGAGTGGCCTGTATTATGATGATGTAGAGAAGGTCTTGTACGCTAGTGACTCTGCGAATAATATGATCTACATGTTCGTGAGGAAGAGCTGGGGTTGGGATAGTACTGTGATTATAAAGGGAACGGGTCAAGGCTCGAAGAAGCTTGATCAGCCTGCTGGTATTAGGAAGTTTGGCAATACTCTGTACATTGTCCAATCTGGTGGCCGATCCAATGTCGTAGTGAGTTGGGATATTGGATCGAATACGAGAAACTTTGAGTACGATTTCAAGCCAACTGGTGAATTTGGTATCGAAGTTTTGGACGGGTATATCTTCTATAGAGATGGTAGTGATTCGGTCTACAGAAGAAATGTGAAGTCACCGAATGGACGTTCTGACATTGTTGTTGGCGGTTGTGGCGCTGGTTCCCGTATGAATCAGATTACAAACGCCGGCACCGGTGCTTTGAGGGGTTTCTCATGTGATCTTATCGTATGGGATTACACTGAAGGAAGTAATAGATTTGTAGAGTGGGATGATACCTGGTGCTCTCATGCTCATACCACTACGAGTACGACGATGACGACTACTCCTAGCACTACTACGAGTACGACGACGAGTACGACGACGACTACTCCTAGCACTACGACGACGACTACTCCTAGTACGACGACGACTACTCCTAGTACGACGACGACTACTCCTAGTACGACGACGACTACTCCTAGTACGACGACGATTACTCCTAGTACGACGACGACTACTCCTAGTACGACGACGACTATTCCTAGCACTACTCCTAGCACTACTACGAGTACGACGACGACTACTCCTAGCACTACTACGAGTACGACGACGAGTACGACGACGACTACTCTTAGCACGACGAGTACGACGACGACCACGACGACCACCACTACTCCTAGCACTACTACGAGTACGACGACGACTACTCCTAGCACTACTACGAGTACGACGACGAGTACGACGACGACTACTCTTAGCACGACGAGTACGACGACGACCACGACGACCACCACTACTCCTAGCACTACTACGAGTACGACGACGACCACGACGACCACCACTACTCCTAGCACTACTACGAGTACGACGACGACCACGACGACCACCACTACTCCTAGCACTACTACGAGTACGACGACGACCACCACTACTCCTAGCACTACTACGAGTACGACGACGACCACCACTACTCCTAGCACTACTACGAGTACGACCACGACGACGACTACACCTAGCACTACTACGAGTACGACGACGACCACCACTACACCTAGCACTACTACGAGTACGACCACGACGACGACTACTCCTAGCACTACTACGAGTACGACCACGACGACGACTACACCTAGCACTACTACGAGTACGACCACGACGACGACTACACCTAGCACTACTACGAGTACGACGACGACCACCACTACTCCTAGCACTACTACGAGTACGACGACGACCACCACTACTCCTAGCACTACTACGAGTACGACGACGACCACCACTACTCCTAGCACTACTACGAGTACGACCACGACGACCACCACTACTCCTAGCACTACTACGAGTACGACCACGACGACGACTACACCTAGCACTACTACGAGTACGACGACGACTACTCCTAGCACTACTACGAGTACGACGACGACGACTACTCCTAGCACTACTACGAGTACGACGACGACTACTACTCCTAGCACTACTACGAGTACGACAATTACCACTGCGAGTGCCACAACAACGACTAATGGTGGTGATCTCATGTGTGACGATTTCTGCGATTCGATATCCAGTGGTAGCTATTGCATGTATTACAAAAATCCCAGCGTGTGCAGTGGGTCTAATGTTCCATGTTCGTGCGGCGGTACTACCGATGTTTTCACTACAACACATCGGACAACATTACCATTCGAAAGCACTACGTCGGCTTCCCATGGTTCTACGTCGCGTCACTCTACGACTGAATCAAGCACAAAGACTGCACTCGTTCCATCCACCACCACACCTCATAGCGGTGGGGAGCTTCAATGTGACGATTTCTGCAACTCTGTCCACCCAGGCACGTACTGCAAGTATTGGCTGATCCCGAGTGTATGCTCTGGTACTGATACGCCCTGCGAGTGTTCGCAGTAGGTCGGGATAACTTCCACAGGTTGACTTTGATGATCTATCACGGTTTTGATGTGATTCATGTTGATATATACTGTTGCCATTTCTCAATATTTCTTCGACATGTGTTGTCGCCTTTTCATCTCCATTGAGGCATTCGCTATTTTTTATCCTAACTTTACTACTATTTCACGTATTAACTTCACCACTATTCTATAAAGCATACTCTGAAGATGTACACTCTCACTACTAATGCACTCTCTTTGTAATCACTGACTGTTATACCAGGAAAATTTCTCACTTCCTGGTGCATTTTCTCTTTCGGAAGGCATCACGTCACAAGTTGTGATGATATGTTCCGCTGGCTCCACTGAAGCTTGTTCACGTTTCTTACTCTTCTGATTGCACACTTTTTTTGAATGCGGTCCTTCAGTCGTCACCTATACTATCTATGTTGATGTGCGTTACGGTCTGCTTACCGTGCTGACTCAACATGCTGAGTGTGATGACGATTCTATGCAGCTCAGTGTTAATGTTAACTTCCTGATTATAAAACCTTTCAAACATGATACTTTTTAGTTGTGTTCAAGCGTACCTGCGTGGCTAAATTCACGAAGATTATTCCAATCATCCATTCTGAGCTCCAACCACCTCATTGGTCAGCTCTAACCGCTGGTATGACTGTCAAGTCAGTGGTCGATGTTATCATGTTGGTCTGCACATACTTGGCGAAAATAGGCTGCATGTACGCAGCAATAGTACGGCTGCATCTAATGTGTTCATCTTTCCTTTTTCAAGTTAGGAAGAGAACTATATTCTTTCCTTCTCTCATGTGTCTGGATTTCTGAGTTTACAGCTTGAAGCTTGTAAATACGAAAACTCGGACATACCCGATTATTTCTTCGTGAGTGAGGGGCGTGAGTGAAAGAAGCTAACCGCAATGCGTGCATGACATGTGCGATTGTGTCGGTGCCGTTGGACGAGGACATGTTTTGGTCGCAGCACTGTTGGGATTATCCTACAGACTCCGTGATGCCAATATAGTGTTGAATGCTCAGTACAGAGCGATAAGCATGGACTCGAGATGGATAGGTACGGAATATACATGCGTGCGTGCAGGTGCGTGCAGGCGCCGCAAAAAACAATGAGCTCACTGATTCACAAACACTCAATCACAGCACATACGACGTTATCGTCACTGCACCGCTTAGCCACTAATTGGGAACAAACGCTAACAACTAATTGGGAACAACTAGCTAAGAA
>NW_003213889.1:19206-23837 GCF_000006405.1 Perkinsus marinus ATCC 50983 | reverse complement strand
CTACCTTCTTTTCCTCGGCATCCATAAGCTTCTGCTCAACTCTTGGCTTGGCGTTCGTATTGGCAAGCACTTCGATGAGCTCAATATCGTCCAATAGATTGCCACTCGAATTCGATAGACGCTCCAACAGTTGCTTGTCCAACAACTGTAACGACTTCGTATTATTTGTCACCTACAGACGCCGAATACATCATCACCAGCCCTACCATCGCAACCCCACTTCTTCCATAAGAGCCGCAAGACTATCTTCAAGGCTCTTCTGTTCCATGCCAAGTACCCTTCCAAGGAGCTGCTGTTCCAAGCCTTTCAGTGTGACCGTGAAGTCAATGACCGTACACTTGGCAGACAGCTCTGGCGAGAAGTGCGGGTTTGGTAGACGTGAAGTCATATAGAGGACGAAGGCTGGGTTGTAGTCCATGTTCTGGTCCGAGACGTTTATGTATCTGTTGCAGCAACCGAGTCAAGATCGATCACCATAGCTACTCCAAGGTTACAGATTCTTGCCCTTTTTCACGATAGCCTTCTCCAGGACAGGATCGAGAATGGGATCGATTTCCTCTTCAACATTCTCGAGGATCAGACACAGTCCTTCACCCATTGTGAACTCCAGTTGGTCCTTCAGTCTCGGATTCGACAGAGTCGATACACACTGTCCTGGTGCCTTGGCGACTCGATCACTTTCCCTACTCTTGATCCACCTGAAAGACATCAAATGTAGATCCTGTGACGGAAGCCAGAACATCCTCGTGAGCATCTCCATCTGACTACCTTAGGGCTTGTCCTTGTGGATCAACCATGAGAGGATATCGGCTAGATCGAGTGACCATGATGCCGTTCTGGACGGAAAGGTCATCGCTGGGCAGACCTTCCAAAGCCCATTCTCCGACTGTTCCTTGGTCAACGAGGAACCCCACAAGGTCCATCTTTTCGGATGCCGGCACCTACACGCTCGATATCTACTGCTACATAAGACTGATACGCCATCAATCCGAATGAGAAACTCGACTGCTTCTAGTAGGCCCTACGTCATCGCCAGTCGCAGCAGGAACAAAGAGCACGTCCGTCGTCCCCCACGATGATACTCACCTTCCTCTGATGTGTATCAGCTAGGAAGTACTCTGTGTTGAGCTTGTCTCGATACTCCGAGTTGAATGGTCCACAGAAGGTCACAAAGGCACAGGACAAGGCCACATCTCCGACCAGCCGTTTACGCCGATCTGCGAAGTTGTTGGCATCCTCAGTCCAACGCTTCTTCTCCCCGCCGAGTCCGTTGATCAGTTTATTAGCCTACAACGGGACTATGCATCGCACTATGGCAAAGTCACAGCAACAGCCCCACCTGGTCCATTTTGTTCTTCGTAACATTAGCCTTCTCCTCGAGAGCATTCTTCCCATCCATGGCTTCCTGGAATTGGGCATTGAGGCCATCCAACACTGCCTGCGCTGCAGCAAGCTCGGCTTCGGCTTCGCCCAGCTCTGTCATCGCTGCTTCCAACTTTGCCGTTTGCACCTATGGGGCCAGTGTTGGAATATACGTTTGGTTTCCTCGGTTGAGCTTAGGAGTTTCCTCACTCATTATAGAAGTTTACATACCGTTCCGAATGAAAGTGTACGGAATCCAACAAGAATTTCTAAAAATTTCCTCAGCATTTCCATAATGTCATCAACACATGTAGTTGACCATATGCATATTTTCCCACACTATATGGGGCAGCAATAAGACCGACAGCAAGCAGATATATGATTCTTGCAGCTTAACTGCCTACTGAGACATTCAAAAACAGATCAGAAAACTGAGTCGTGAATCGCCTTGACCAAACAGTGAGTATCATGAAGCCCTCCAATCGACACTGATAGAGCTCACCTTCAAATAGTCCATCTTTGGCTTAACGATTTTCGCAGCCTCATGGTACATGACCATCGCGCCCACCCACTTGCATAGACCCTCCGCAGCCCCTACATGAACAGTATAACTATACGGCCACCTAGCAGACCTTACCAGAGGCCTTCTTTGCCACAGCAGGGTTGAAGTTCTCCAACTGCAAGTACGGCTGCAACAACTCGCATGTTTCATCGTTGATGTTATCCTTCTCGTTGGCAGAGAAGTCAAGCAAGTCCGGTAAGAAGCGGATGTCCGAAAGGACCGACTTCGCGATCTCATCATAGGAGTCGTGGATGAAGTCTATCTTGACCTTATTCACCACCTACACCGCCGATGACGATCACCGTGGTTCGTCATGCTTACAATGTAGCCTACCTTTTCCTCAGCTCTCACGTCAACAACACGCTTCTGCTGCAAGATAAGGAGACCATCGAAGACCAAACGGATGATATCGCTGGGCGTCTTCAACGTCTTCAACTCTGTGATGTCCTTGGAAGAGATCGATCGAGCAGCCGACTCGGCTTCGTGGAGGAAAGGCAAGGCCGCTTGCAAGTCCTTATTCGCGGCCTCCTGTTCACCTAAAATGATGGAAAATATTTTCTCTTCGAGAGAAATGCCTATGCCATCACACATGTACTCAACAACAAACGCCATGAATGACGATAGTGTTACTTTCGATGATGGCCTTCGACTGGAGGCAGTCATCCTTCTTTGCGCCCACTTCTGCTGCCTTTGCCTCAGCCTTCACTGTCTCACTCTGAACCTTCACCAGAAGCTTATTGGTCTGTTCTTCGGCAACCTGACAACAAAGACTATCGCTATTCCTCCTCAACAACCCATCTAACCCACCTTGAGATTCTTCTCTTCCTCCCTCAAGGCGACCTTCATCGTCTCCACATCTTCCGCAGCCTCATTGAGTTTCTTCAGACCTAATGGCCATCATTTTCTTATATAGCCGATCAATAGACTCTTGAAAAATACCAGTATTGACGCTTTTCTCCAAAATGTTCACTTCGTCGTACTTCACCTTATACAGCTGCTTATAGAAATCGATCAAACACAGATAACTCTTTGGTGTGACATAGACATGTCGCCGCATGCTCTGGAAATAAAGGTCGCAGACTTGTCCCACGAGATTCTGAGAAGGACCCATCCCGATCAGCATCCCCTCGGCAACCCGCGTACCTGGTAGCTGCCAAGGAGCTGATACAGCGCCTCCTTCCTGTCCGGCGGGGTGTCCACTTCATAACTTCTTAGGAATGTGGAGCTGACGGCCACGAGTGCCTCCTCCGGCCATGGCAGGAACCAATTGATGTTAACAGCCGAGAAGACCGCTGGGAACTTCTGTGCTCTGATGGGGAACTTCGCGTTGACCGGCGAGAAGCAGAGAACGACATGGAGGTTGTCTCGAAGCCGGTCCAGGAAGTAGCCGTACAGGTTGATCATGTTTTCATCAGCACCCGGTCGCTCCTTGACGAAGTCGTTGCGGACATCAGCACACATACTGTCCCTCTCATCCTTCTGGAAGAGGCCTGCGATCTCGCCCGTCGCTAGAATGCTGTTCATATACTCCAAGAATCCCTCGTTCTTGATCTCTGCATCAGTAAACAGGAACGTCACGGGAGTCCCCTTCTGTCCAGCGTCCTGATAGAGCCCACGAAGATCGTCAAATAGAGCGTTGTCATTGTAGTTCTTTGTGAGAGCAATCTGGAAGCACTTTTGATTACACGTGAAACTACTGAGTCTAGTAAGTGACTGTTTGCCACTGCCTCCGACACCGACAAGCATGGCACTTCCGCGCTTCTGCTGAATGGTACGCACTATTCTCATCATGTGGCACATAGCGTCGTCGAATAGGACAAGATTCATGGACTTCGCAGGGTAGGCGTCGTTGAACTTCTTAAGATATTCATAAGCCTTCGATCGCACTCTATCAAAGTTGGCACCGATCGGCTCGTAAATCTTGGGGGCATCCAATTCCTCATCCTCGCTTTCCGGAGCCTGAAACAATTCAATTTAGGCAACTCAGTCTTCCAAAGATCAACTTCGACCAGAAACGAAAGTGCTACACATCGATGCCTTTGGTCGAATGCAACGACGACGGCAATATTAAAAGGACATAACGCCCCGGCTTACCTCCCTCAAAAAGTCAGCCCACCAAGTGGTAACTGCATGCTCAGTAGCAAGCTTCTCTCCGAAGTGTTGAAGGGTGAAGTCATTGATGACCTTATCCACGAACTCTTTATCCACAGTCCTCGCCAGCTTGTCAGCGAAGACTCGAGTGCACTCGTGTTTCCACAGGCAGACCAGCACGCTCTCATCAGTGATGACCTCCAGAGGAGTATCCATGACTCCTTGGAAGACACGCGAGAGCTCACGCATGTTGAAGACATAGTGGAATCTTTGCGGTGTGGGCAAGAGGGAACGTTTGATCTTGTCCCAAACATCGATGGTGGCCACTGTAAGCTTCTCGGTCATCGCCACAACCTTATCTGGAGCTCCAGATTTGCTATTGAATCGAGCCCTCAGGATACTGCCGTAAATGTTGTCAACACTGACTACACTCGGCAAGACCATGTTGAAGGCGAAGAACTTGCTCTTGGTTCGATTAGGTATGTCATTCCTACCACCTCCTGGATGGCCCATAGCGCCAATGTAGCTGAGCTTCTCGATCGTCTTGAAGTCGCCACGCTTATCCTTGTCGAGGAAATAGAAGCCACCCATGTCCACAAGCTGTCTAGTAAGCTCA
>NW_003213889.1:17318-19106 GCF_000006405.1 Perkinsus marinus ATCC 50983 | reverse complement strand
CGTTAGAGGAGTGATGACCAGACGTTCCTTCACCCCAAGATACTCGTAGGAGTAGGTGAAATCGCAGTCCGCTATGGACACAATGGCGTGGTCCGTCTCGGTCCTCCAATAGAATCGGGTCTGTTTCATCCACTCGAAGTCATTCTCATCCTTCACCTTATGTTCCCTTGTCTTCTTCATGACCTCCTGGAACAGGTCTCTTTGATGCACGTGGATCGTGACCAAAGTCTCGTACTTCGTGCGGTTCATTTTCGAGCCCAAGTCAGAGAGACAATACGATACTAGATCCGCGAGCATCTGTTGGAACTTCTTGTTGGTAGCTGGCAAGATCTGCCGGTCCTTTTCCCTCGTCGCTTTCATCAGGGCCTCCTGGAAGTCGACCGTCCAGACAATTTGGATGCCCAACAGGGACACCTGCCCAATGTACCGATCGGCAAACTCCTTGAGAGACATGCCGTTCATAACAACACCAGTGTCATGGGAACAGTTTCGGCACTCTCGCCTGATCGACTTCTGCATCTCAGCCTCCAGGGCCAGCAGCCAGTCCTCGATGTTCCCCACAGCATTCACCGGCGTGCTCAGGTCCACCAACTCCTCGGCTGTCCCCACAATGGCCTTTATCTTGGTGATCTTCTTCCGGTCAATCTTGTCAAATTGTACCCGAGAGATGGCATCAAAGAGCTTCTCGAAGTCATCCTGAATGCTCTCCGGCTCCGATCCTTGCGAGAGAATCTTCAACAACACCGGGTCGGACACGAAGTAGAATCTGGGGAATTTGTTCCGTTTGCCTTCGAGGTAGCTCTCTAGACTCTTCTGGCAGCTCTCCAAGCCTTGGCCCAACACTGGTAGCAGCTGCTTGAGGAGGTCATTCTGACAGCATGGCACGACCAAGCGTGTCTCAGCCGACTTAGACATGATCTTGATCCAGTCCTTATCGATCTGATTGAACTTCTTCGCTTCCATCGGCATTTGCTTGGCGATATCACCACCAGTGAAGACCGACTCCAGACTAGTCCACAGCATCTGCACCTTCACCCACCGCTCTATAATGTCGCCGGCCTCACTCAAGCTTGTGATCATATTCTGAAGAGGCTCCTTGAACGGCAGAGAGTGGCGCATAGCGTTCATAGTATTCAGCTGCATCAGGGCTTCCTCCAGCATCTCCTGGATCTCGGCTACTCGTCCACCGGACAGGACACAGTCGTAATCCCGAGACTTCCACGAGCCAAACAGGAACGCCTCTTCACTCCATTGCTTAGTGATGTCCGCTAGACGCTTCTCGATGATCAGTTGCTTGTCTGCTGAGTCACAGATGTCCGTAACCTCATCGATGTGCTCCTGCAGATTGGCGTCGATCAAGCTTTGCAACATGAACATCTCAGAATCGACCTGAGCAATCGATGATAACACAGACTCGTTAGAATACACAACGCTTATCTCTCACCGGCAGCTCCTTGCCAGTGAGCTCCTGTACTTGCTGCCAATGCCTCGGCATAATAGACGGTTTGGCCAGCTCGACCAACAGCGGCAGAGCCTCCGAGAAGTCCTCGATCTCCTTCTTCAGCTCATGGTACGCCGGCCACTCTCGCAGCTGTTTCGGCATCTTCTTGCAACGGTTGCTGAATACTTCAATCTGAAAAGCATCGCTAGTGCGAAGACTGTCCATGTTCGATGTGCTCACCTGAGACCTCATGTCTTCGATATGCTGCGGCACTTCCGTCCAGAGATAGTCCTTCCACTCCTTGATGGTCTCCAAAACAAGCACGTACAAGTCATACAACTGGGCTA
>NW_003213889.1:12963-17218 GCF_000006405.1 Perkinsus marinus ATCC 50983 | reverse complement strand
AGCACGCTGGTCATGTCCCGGACATGCCGTTCCTGGAGTTCAACGAAGTCATCAAGACTCACAACCTCTCCTTCTTCTGGCAACTCTAATAGTATCATGCAAGACACATCCTTGAGATTAGCATCAATACGATTATCCATCAAATCGTTCACCTGAGTGAATCACCATTTACAATGGTAGAACGCCCAGTCTAACAAACTCACCGTTCTGACAAGCTCCTCCAAAGCGTTGAGTTCCGACCATAAATTCTCCACATATGACTCTATATTCAGAGACGTCCAAGTGAGAGCAATCATTCCAGGCCTAAGCTGGTACTCCATATTGTCCAAATGCGGTTTGAGGAGGTTCGTCACGACCGGCTTTATAGCCTGTACCACTCGACGATACTCTTTCAGAATGTACGACAGTTCATTGTAGTGTTGCTTGAACTTCTGTTCTTGTAATAGCACAAGTCGTGCTGGCCCAGGAACCTCTACTCCGATGCGTTCAAGGCACTTGGTCTCCCGTATCAACTGAAGAATCTCCCAGTCGAAGTTGACATAGAATTTGCCGTCATCAGGATGTCGGACAATCAGTGTAGCATGGAGCCCGCTCTTGGCAACCTCGATTGAGTTGAGCCATGCCTCATACCACAACGTCTCGAACTCGACCAAAGTCTTCGCCATCTTGTTGTACATTCTGATGATTTTGCGAGCATCCTTGCTTTGGAGAATAGTCGGATTCTTCTGAAAGCGTTTCATCGGCCCTTCGATTCGCCGGAGCAGATGACGACTCCATGTAATGTTACCCGCGACCGGAGGCAAATTTCTCACTAACGGCGGTGACGCTTTCAGTTTCTCATAAGAATCTTGAATCTGTGTCAGTTCTACACCGTAATTGTGAAAGATGACAGTGTACTTGCTCTCGAGATCGGCCTTGAGGCTCTCACGCTGCAAAATCGATTGGTAGCTCTTCAGCAAGTTTAGACTGGACTCGATAGAAGTGATGCTCTCGAAGCTCTGATTGATGAACTGCTGTAGTGCGCTCTCTAGGTCGGCAATCCGGACGTTGAATTCGACATAATCGCGATCGAACCGGTTGTTGTGGAAATCTAGAAGGTCATGTCGTTTGTTCCGGAACTCCTCCATGATGGTGCGGGAGCTGACCACGAGTTGTTCCATACCGTCAAACCGACACGCGGCCAGTGACTCGAATTGATGGACGGTCGAGAACATATCCACTAGCTTGAGCACGCGGCGGCAGAACAGGTCAAACCTCCCGAAAATCTGAGTCTCTGAGAAGTCAAACTGCTTTCCTTTCGGTAGCGCTAGGAGCTTCTTCCTATTGAAATGATACTGTTCTTGGTATACCTCGTTGAGATTAAGACAAGCCCGCAGCTTCTTTACCAATACTACAGGCTTCGTCTCCCACAGCTTGTCCGGATGCTCATCGCCCAATAAATAGGCCTTGCAGTTGATGATCATCTGGTTGGTCATCTTGGTGAACAGATTGGTCAATCTCTCAGTCGTGTTGTAGTATCGGGCAATGGTATGTACCATCTTGATAGCGTTAAGCAATGCTGGTAGAGAATCCGAGATCATGTCAGGAGTACCAGTGTAAAGTGGTTCCATAAACTTCTCCAGAGTGTTCAGGTACTTTACATTATCTTGAGCCTCGTTGAAAGCTTCCGTAATCAAGAATTCCACCCGATTCCACCGCCGAAGAGTGTTGAACACCACTTGCCGAGACTTTGGAGCAACATCCTGACCCACACGCGTAACGGCGTGCAGCGTACCGAAAACGGCTCGACAACTTTTGGACTTCAACTGCTCGGTGACCGCGGTAATTTTCTGCATTCTACGCATCCAGAAATCGATCTCAGTCTTAGGCCCAGGCTCGTGGCCATAGATCTTCAGTTGTAGAAAGGGAGTTGCATCATCCATATACCAAAAGGCAGATCTTCAGTGCAGCTGGAGTATTCCTAGCACTGACAGGTGGATTCTGTGAGACCTTGGCGAGAGCTCATGCTGACACTCTCCGACGTTTGAGTGGTGGATGGACAGACTGGGATAGTCCTTGCCAGGATTCCCATGTATGCAATCTCTTGTCAAAGCACTTCGACTGTGCGAAGTTCTATTGGAAGGCGAGCTCCGCAGAAGATGAGAATCTGAGAATATATGGAAGCATCACCGATATTGACGTACGCACTGATGCGTCCAAAGTGGGTTATGGATTCGTGGTGGTGGATCGTGGTCTGGTAGAGGGGACTGATAATATCTACAATCCATCAGCGATAGTGTATTCTGAGGCGAAGGGCTTCAATAAGAAGCAAGATGTATGGCATTGCAATCGTAAAGAACTATATGGATTGGCAATGTGTCTTCGACGATTGGATACTCTATTAGTATTGATGCCACACCTGAAATCAATCAGAGTGGGCACTGATTCACGTGTCACACAAAAACAAAGTGACCCGTGGGCCTTGACATGTGGGAGCAAGGCATTGGAGAAGCAAGCTATTCTGCGACTCCGGAATATGATTATTGATTTGAATTTCGATTGGCGACGCCGGTCTATACGACTAGAAATATGTCACGTTATAGCAGCGAAAAATATTCATGCGGATATGTTATCACGAGCTCCGGAAATGACCATATGTATTCCCGTGGAAAAACCAAAGGGGGAAATGATCGCCCCCATCGCGGTAGAGCCTATAGGCGAGACGTCTAGTGACTCGGATAATGGAGTCACGGTAGAGTCATCGCAGAATCTAGGTGCTAGCGATTATGGTATCGGGAATGACCTTCTTGGGTGGTCATGCTTTATTGTACCCAGTTATAGGAGATTCGTGGGGTTACAACAAATATTTGGCGCATGGAGGTCCACAGCAGGGCAAAGTGCTGCAGCTGATGACAAGTCGCCGGACAACTGCAATGGTTCACGATTGCAGTGGCTACGTTACGAACAAGTTCGTGATTCTGAAACGAATCGTGCCAGAGAGGCACTCAATTCTGACCCGTCGCTAGGAGAAAAAGCGACTGGATTCGTCTACCGATTATTTCTCAACAAGGAAAATTTGTTATGCCGTCGGATTCTCCTCAAGAGTGGAGAAGGGCGAAAAGTCTTGACCCAAGTTGTGGTGCCGAGGCACCTTATGTCAGAGATTGCTGAGGCTGCACGCCATCAAGCAGCGCATGCAGCATTCTATGAAGTATCACACGAGATCGCTGAAGTGGCATGGTGTCCGGGAATGAAGAAGATCATCAAGCAAACCGTCAATGCTTGCGAACCATGCCAACGCTCGGTGGTAAGACCATCGGATATTGCAGAAGAAACGGGAGGCATTGGTGTTCCTTTCGGTCCATTTCGGACCGTGGGGATTGATCTATATGGTCCTATGCGATCTCCAAGAGTCGGGATGGCAGCTACGGCAAAGACGGAGCCACCTTGGTACGTGGTCACCTTTGTATGCTGCTATACTGGCTTCACCTGCTTTCGATTAATACCTGATTGTCGAGGCAGTACTGTTGTGACGGAAGTCGAGAAGGTTATCGTGTGGCAATGGGGAAATGTGACGGATCTGATCATAACAGATCAGGGAAGTCAGTTCTGTCGCCATCCGGGATTCTCGTCACTATTATTGATGAATGCTATGCGACATGAAGTCCTGCCAAGCAGGAGTCCTCACCTTGGAGGATTCTATGAGGTGAAACACAAAGTACTAGGACGCTGCCTACGCTCTATGCTACAAAATGCCAAGATGCCGGATTGGGAACTTATGTTATGTATTGCTGCTAATCGTATTAACAATTCAGAATTGTTGGGGTAGAATCTACCCCAAAGGATGGTGCTCCGTCTCCTTTCGAGTTGGTCTATGGATACTCGTCTAAGCTACCGATCGCTCGCTTCTTGACCGCTGATGATAATGCAGCCGAAGAATGGGAACGATTACGTCCGAAATTCCTTCCCTCGGACCCGCTGCACAACGCTCAGGTGATAGCTGATTGCCGTCGCCGTATCAAGAGACGTGATCATATGCTTGGAATTTTCCGAGAGTTCTGGTTGGATAGGAGACAACACGCTGCAGTGGAGAGCAGCAAGAAGAGCACTGGTACTCAGCCATTGGAGGCTGGAGATATTGTTCTTATTACCAAAGACCGGAACCCAAAGTTGGGTCAATATGTTCGAGATGAGAAGTATGAAATTATTGGTGCTAAAGGTAAACAATGTTATTCTGTCAGCCGGTCGATGGTGGGGCGCCGATGATCGTTCACGC
>NW_003213889.1:10197-12863 GCF_000006405.1 Perkinsus marinus ATCC 50983 | reverse complement strand
TGGTCAACTACGTGTGTGGCCGACGATATGAAAATTTTGAGGAAAATTCGGGAAATTCTCATTGGTTTCTGTACATTTCTATCCTAATTCGTATATAAACGCCTATTTCACGTGAGGAAACTCCGGACTCACTCCTAAGATCAGCTGAGGAAAGCAAACATATATTCCAACGCTGGTAGCTATAGTTCATTTGTCACTAACCGTAGCCATCTTGGCTCAAGTTTCCCTTCTTCTCCTCTGCCTCGCGTTAGCCAATGTCGGCGCCGTCGTCCTCATCGCAACCCCACACAAGGATCAAACGAACTTAAATCCAGTATTTTGGTCCAATAAAGCCTTTGATTGAAACGGTTAGATTCTAGGCGAGCCCCATAGAATCCTGCGCTGCCTGAGGGTCAGCACATACCCCGTAGATGGTCCGTGTTTAGACACATCTGTAGAGACCATCTCATAAACCATATCTTAATTGACTATATAAATCAGACAAATACAATATAGGTATAGGAATCTAGTTTATGATCTATAGAGAAAAAGTAGAGATGTCATTAGAGACATCGATAGTGATACCAATATAGATATCGTCATAGCGGATGCAATCGTAGATACTAACTACTAGAGCATCTCCTTATACCACTTAATAGATAGATGCACGCATACACATCACTAGGACCGCGACAGTGAGGGAGTCACGAATTAGAGCCAGCAACTCTAATACCTTTAGAGTTGTAGCCGATCTAGCAGATTCCTAGTACGTTCTAGAAGAGAGCGTGTTAGAGGTCTGGTAGAGGACGTTATATAAATCACCTTAGTGCGAGACACCTCGTAGAGAACCTCATTGGAAGTGGACATTGTCCACTTCCAAATGCCTACTAAATTCTACTATGCCGCTAAATTAGCAGCATAGTAGAAATTATACTCTGGACGGGAATCATCCCTCCAGGGGACCTCAGTATGGGCTCTACCTAATGGAGCATTAGAGTCGTAGACCCATGACCTAGATATAGCGTCCCAAGGGGGAAGTTGATCACGGCTTGTAGACTCTCTATCCGATTCGTCAACGAGTAGAGTATCATCCATACCAATAGACATATCATTAGTAGGATAAATCTTAGCATCGTGATAGAGATCTTGATAAAGACCAATCGGACCACTTAGAGAGTTGGCTCTAGCAAGGGACTCGATAGTTAGCGAAGACTTGACCGATAGATCACGTAGACTTGGCACAACCTTAGAGTAGTGACTGACCTGCATAACCATAACCTTCCTAGCCCAATCCATCTCCTTGACAGACAAGCGACCATCTAGAAGATCTAGAGCGTTAACATTAGATGAACCAGTAGAACCACCGATGATGACTTGGATACCTTCTGGCGATAGACTTATAGTGGTACGAAGTTTAGCCATCGTAGAACAACCAATGATGACTGGAGTACTGAGTTCATTAGAGGCCAAAAGGAAGGAGTCCTTGACGAATGTAGAGCCATATCCGACCTCTAGCTCGACTTTACCGAGAACTGACAAGGTAGAGCCATTGGCGACATTAATATGACCGAGAGCCGAAGGATCATCGAAGCGGAGCTCCTTATTAGTTAGACGACGCAGTGTAGAGACTGCAATTAGTGATACGTCTGCACCTGTATCATAGAGTACTGGCCGGATAGTACCACAGATAGACAGATCACCGACAACCATTGAGATTCTAGAGCTGGACGTACTAGATGTTGCCGTAGAGTCGGGAGACGATGAGTGGAGAGCATTGTACTTAGAGCACTTTGAATGTGAGACTAGATGGGCCTTGGTCTTAGGATTAGTAACCTTGGCATTAGGAGTCGGCGTAGAGGGCTCGTCCTTGACAGGCTTCTTTTTGCTCTCAACTTGAACCTCACTAGACTTCTTATTGCTCTTCTTAGCTGGTTTAGATATACCATCGACCGGTTTGTCGGCCCGACAGACATAGGCTAGATGTCCTTTCTTACGACATCTCTGACAATAGAGACTCTTGTCAGGAACATTGCACTGATCGGTAACATGATTAGAGTTACCGCACTTGTTGCACCTTGAGCTTAAATTGCTCACCTTGCCTCGACAGAGTCTAGCCGGATGACCAACGCCGGTGCAACGATAACATTGTATAGACATAGAGTCGGCGCCAACAGCATAGACGTGGGCATCGAGGTTAGAGTCATCGTCGACATCACCGACGACGGTATTAACCTTCTGAGAATTAGGATTAGGATAACCTCTAGACTTGGGGTTCTCACCAGCCTTAGTAGTTTTGCCAGACTCATTAGACGATTTTGAATAGGCATTTGCCACTTGGTTGTATAGAGCTTGACGGCGGACTCTACCCAATCGACGACGTTCATAGCCAGTCAGTAGACGCACGAACTCATCGAACGTAATAGTAGAATCACCTAACTCCCTGTCGACCTTATCACGTAGATAATCAGCCTGTAGACCATCATATAGTCTTCTCTTCATATCATACTCATAAGTCATAATACCCATTAGATGCAGCTCAGTAACAGTAGACTCTAGTCTCTTGACATAGTCAGATAGAGACTCAGAAGTTCCTTGCTCACACATGAAGAATGAAATCTTAGCCTTAGCAATAGAATCTTCATCATCGTAGAAGGAACGGAGTTGACGCTGTAGACGCGCGAGATGTT
>NW_003213889.1:0-10097 GCF_000006405.1 Perkinsus marinus ATCC 50983 | reverse complement strand
GAGACCACCTTGAGCGGAAGTTGGGACAAATCCATCAGCTAGACCGGTCTTGGGCACATTAGATGGAGATCGACGAGGTGGTTCGCCGTCGCCAGATAATAACGAAGACCTTCTAGAAGACATAGAAGACTTAGAGCCTTGGGAACGCTTAGAATCTTCACGACGACGAGAGTGGCGTGAACCATTTGAACCCTCATTCTTAGAAGTCTTCCTAGGAGGTCGACTAGAATGACGAGAATTAGAGGAACCCTTGTCCCTAGAGGACTCAGAAGCTCTAGAACAGCGGGAACCATGTTGGCCAGATGCAACAGAGATGTGATCTTCTCTACTCCTAGGTGACCCATGGCCGGAGTCCCTAGAGTGGCAAAAATCACCAATTCTCCTGTCCCTAGAAGACTCACGAACGGAGCGACTAGAACAGCGAGAACCACGAGAAGCAATCTGACCGTTTTGATATCGGTCAAGGGATAGAGGACCTTGAGTAGATGGTTGTTGTAATTCGTGGCCAACGTCGGTAGTATTAGTACCAGTTACACCAATAGGCATAGAGGGTATCATAGATGAAGAACCAACAACCGAATAGGGGACTAGAGATAAGCCCCCATTAGGGCCAGGGATGTAGCCCCATTGGAAATTAGAGGCACCAACACTTGACTGCGCATTAGATGAAAAAGGGTTAACAGGAATAGGATAGAAACCCGTAGATCCATCGATAATAGGATTAGTAGGCTGGACGAATCCTTGATGCACAATAGGAGTAACCGGCATAGTAGTATTAACAGGGCCAGTAGAGTGCTTAGCAGTAGTGTTGGGATGTTGGCTAGAGATACCATTACCATTAAGAACATTAACAGCAGAGGGTACAGCCGTAGCAACAGTCTTCTTACTAGAATTAGCCAGATCATCTGATGATCATCATCATTACCCGATATATTAGAACTGTCACCATTACCCTCGAGGGGTGTAGTAGAGTCAGCCCCAATAGTCTTAAACCCACTAGACGACGAAGCAGAAGGTTGAGGAACCGGATCATCACCAGAGTTACCATTCTTGGGAGTAGATACAGACTTACCATTAGTAGCATCGGATACATCACCAAGACTAGACCGACGTTCCTTGTTAGATAAGGAACTTTCATTTTCAATAGAATCAGCGCAAGGCTTGGCAATTCTAGAGGAATGACGAGTAGCGCTAATAGCACGCTTCTTAGTAGAGGCTTTAAGGGTCGGCGTTCTTGTGACACCAGTCATGTAGACAGTACCCAGATTAATAGGTAAACCACGTAGACCGCGACCATCGGAGATAGAAACAGCACTAGTAGAAGAATCGTTGCCGAATGTCGGAGTGCAGTGCATCCGATCAGGGTAGGCGGAAGACGAATCTTCCTTACCGTTAAACAGAGCATTAGACTTACCAGTTACGATAGAACCGATAGAATGCTTGTCGTTACCGTTGTCGCCCAGACAACCAGAAATACCATTACTCATAGGTAGGACTAGAACATCGTTGTGCTCAACGTAGATCTCAGGACCAGCCTCAACAGTAGAGTGTTGAGGTACCATACCATCGTTAAAAGATGACGATAGATTCCCTAGAGGGTCGTCGTGGTCATAGACAGTAGACCGGCCTCGAACTTCTTGTGTTCTCGAGGGAAGAGAACGATGGCGGAGCATAGAACGCCTTCTGGAAGGAGATAAGCTTGCCGAGCTGGAGCTAGATCCAGCAGGTAGAAGCTGAGGCCTAGATGACGACATAGTGAACGCAGAGGTTCGGTAGGAAATCCCGGTAGAATGTGCGGACAATGGGCGTAAACAGATACCAGAAATTTCAGAATTTCTGGAGGGTGGTTCGATGTGCGAAGTAGATTGCACAGGTGTAAAGCGTTCACTAGAACTAAGCCCAGAATCCGACAGCTGCATAACACAATGCGGCGACTCACTAATAGAATGCATAGATAATACAGATCAGATACAGTTCTATATGTAGACGAGATAGAGATCACAATAGAGATCGATGATAGACCACCAGAGTAGACGGACGTGTAGATCACAAGGATCAAACGAACTTAAATCCAGTATTTTAGTCCAATAAAGCCTTTGATTGAAACGGTTAGATTCTAGGCGAGCGCCATATAATCCTGCGCTGCCTGAGGGTCAGCACAGAAAACAGTATGGGCGGGCGCGAGTGCCTCATTCGAAGCTTTTGTGTGCATGCGTTAATGTTCGATTGAATTCAGAGTCTTTCGAGGGATTCTTTCGAAAATTACTGTTGGCGCCTGCAGCTACGTATCACCTTACACCCGCATCTACCTTTGGAATCGTGTTGCCAGAGTCACTATCTGCTAGTGACTAGCATCGACTACCTGGAGTATCAAATTGATACTATCAATTGCGGTTTGGGTTTACTCAGTAAACTTTACTGCAACGCAACGCAATGCTTATTGCCGGGCTTTACGGGCTAGCAGCCGATCGCCCTCAAACGTACAATAGCCGGCTCAGAAGCACCCAAAGAGACAGTGAGGCTATAACCCCGTCGACATCAGAGATATGTGGCTGCTACTACTACTACAACGAGAGAGAAAGGTGGATAATGCAAAGAGCGGGGCCAAGTATAATACCTAAAATAGAAAAAGGGGCTTAAAATGATAGGGGGAGAAATACAACTACTATAAAGAGGACGATATAGACCCCAGGCAGCTCTAACATATGCACAGGTGATGACATCGCACGATATATGCTACGAGAAGCACAGGGAGGGTAATGAACCACCAGAACAGGGTTTACACAGCAGACAGAAGACAGCTGCGGTTGGGTAGGGGAAGTAAGTCAAGTCGACGACGGTACTATAGATGCTCCTCTTGCTCCTTCGGGACTCGGCAGAATACACCGGGGATCATAACATGAACACGGCGATGGTGAACATGGACAGTAAGATTGTCGAAAGCGATGCCTTCTCGCCGAGAAGGCATCGCGATGGTTACCAGTTCATACAGTAGACCATGCTCGCTGCAAAACCAACTGAGGCAGTATTCGAAAAGCATAATAGCCCACTGCCAGTGGTGCTGCACGTAGTGTTGACGTCTTGTCCACCAAACGATTTCAGACACGACGCCGAATTGATAGTACCTGGAACGACAAGGAAGAACGACTAACGCGGGACGAATGCGAATGCATTAAATGAGACACCTGAGCGAAAGAACACGGGAGCAACTATTGGGCAAAGACAGTGGCAAGTACGGCGTAACTCAGGGGAAAGAAAGGTCGAAGCCTGACAAAAGCCAGGGGAAAGGTGAAAGCAATCCTCGACAAGTAGACAGTGATGCACGAATATCATGAGACAAAATCGTGAGGGAGAACGGTGTGGCATGAGCTATAATGCAAGGGTAAGATAGAGCAGGTATACACATAGTAGCAGCCCGCCGAATGAAACGCTAGAGAATAGCTAAACAGGCATCGACGGAGAGAAACCCCACCATACTCCAAGGCACCCGCTGAGGGATGTACGAGTATAGGCAAAGGTGGTCAAGGCTTGGCACCGGCTATACCGAACCGGTCACCCCCACGCCACGTTGAGGCGCCAAGACCTGTGGGGGAACTTTACTGCACCAAGCCATCGAAAGGCCCCTCCATTGCAGGCAGTCTTTTTTTTCGGCAAACATGACATCGACCGCTCCGCTGGCACGCATAGGTCAAGCGCCCAACGATTGCACACGTGCCCCCGGTTGCGGGATCATTAAACAGATTATCGCTTTATGATGTTGATAGCAGCTCTATTATAGTGAGTGTCACTATCATTTCCTAAGGGTTAACTCCCTAGACAACGACAGTCCTGAGTTAGCACTGGGAAGACTCGACATTGAGCCAAGTGACACCGCACAATCGACGACCCTGTGCTGATCGCAGTTCCGCACGCCACTTGAATCCACAAGGGCGCACGCGGCTGTACGTGACCGGAGCACGTCACGTGACGTGACACATAGCACGGGAACGAGATCTTAAGGTTTCTTACGCTCTTTCTACCATCCTTAGTGGTCTATCTCGCTCTAACTCTGGCATAGCATTGGTCAATCGCGACAACCCGATCACGACTCCGAGTAGATCCGTCCACAGGAGTGCGTGCAGGTAAGCGTGACCGCGTGCAGGAAAGCGTGAGCGCGTGCAGATGCGTGCGGGCGCCACTAAAACATAGACGCTCCAGACAAACTCCGCAAGGTTGGATTAACGAGTGCTCCTGTGCTGAAAATAAGCATTTCCTGGCGAAGTCATCCGCAAAACTCATCCCCTCAGCTGAATCCTCTCAGGATTATTCTTCAGTAAGATGCGCAACGCCTTCGTCATCCTATGTACTATTATCTTCATCTTCCCAACCGATGCTAAACCAACCTCCCACGGGCTCCGTGAACTGAACTGGCAAACCTGTACGAACTATTGCAATAGGTTTTGTCCTGGCTGCGACTGCAGCGGAGATCCCCCCATGTGCGAATGCGGTTGTTAACCAGGATATGTACCATTTGATGCGGGTAGGCGGAGATTCTTTGGACTGATAGTCCGTTCGCAAGTTTGCGCTCGTGCTCCAGGTACCTATTTCGACGAGTAGTCATTCAGCTGTGTAAAGAGCAAGGCTAAAAGGGAGTTAAATCTGCCTAGGAGTAAGTTTTGTGGTTTGCAGAGATACAATCACCAACCTCTGTTTCGTACGAAACCACTCAACTCTGAGCTCGATGGCTGCTGTTGTTCAGCTCGCCCATCAATTGTCTACAGTTATTTCTCGATGAGATGGAGATTCTGTTCTTGATTAAAAAGCAATCATATCTTGAGTTGGAGTTTAGGTCCGGCATTTTAGCAGTGTAATGGAGTATAATGAGCGGAAGCAGAGATGTGTCCAGGGACCCATAGACTTATTTGTTCCCGCTGTAGACTATGTGGCCGATAACTTCACTATCAGAGTTTCACCACTCCTCCCTCCTCTTCCTATTCCGAGAGCATTCAACTTCTCTGACTCGCGTGATACCGACCACCTTTGAGATAAAGCATTGGCCGATTGGGGACGATCAAACGGCGAAGCCTTTGATTCCTATACATCTCCACTACTGCCCTAACCAAAGCCTACGGACAGCATCGACACACTCGTGTTCAACCAGCCCTTGTGACGCCGGTTGTGACACGTGCAGGACCAGCCCCGTTCATTGCAACCTATTTGAGACCCCATCTTCGTGGGGCGGAGAGAACGAGTTGCCATCAGTTATTCCGGGGTTTGAGTCAGCCGACGCTACACCCTAGATGATAAGAGCGGCAACAACAAAGGGTCGTTGAGAACTAAAGCCTTGCGCGTTCTTAAGCTTAGCAGGTTTGGTGGAGCACTGATTGCGCCAACTCAAATGTGACGCCTACTGGGACCTCGTACCAGACCGTTTCGACAACATTCGTGGACGCATTGTTCCGCCCGCAATGGTCTCTCTCATGCTGCAAAGTCTCTGTCTGATGGCTGTGGCCAGCGCTATGGCCAGTTCCGTAACCACACCACCATGTCCTACGACTACTAGAGCTCCTACCACACCACCATGTCCTACGACTCCTAGAGCCCCTACCACACCACCATGTCCTACGACTACTGGAGCCCATACCACACCACCATGTCCTACGACTACTAGAGCTCCTACCACACCACCATGTCCTACGACTCCTAGAGCCCCTACCACACCACCATGTCCTACGACTACTGGAGCCTCTACCACACCACCATGTCCTACAACTACTAGAGCTCCTACCCCACCACCATTTCCTACGAGTACTAGAGCTCCTACTACACCGCCATTCCCTCCAACTACGCATCAGCACTCAGACACCAGTCTCTACGGTGACTCCGACACCTGCCTTCAGTACGACTGCGAGACCTGCTCCTGCCACCACAACGCCCAGTAGTCATTCGCCTGTTGTCTACGGTTTCATAAATGCAATCATATTCGCTATCCTTTGCACCTTATCAGGGCTATAGATTGCCCTTATTCAATCATCGAGCTTCAAATTTATGAAGACGGTTCAGCTGAAACGAGTCAATACTTGTCCGGCCCTCAGCTTATCTTTGAGGTTTTTTTTGTGGGAGGTGAGTCCCAAAGGGTTAGGGGCTTACCAGGGGATATTTTCTACTCGTATTATCCAGTTTAGACTAAACTGTCTGGTCATATCAGACCTGTTGTTGTGTTGTGTTGCAGTCGTTTATTGGTTGCCATGGATTTATCTCCGGAAAATAATCTCACAAAAGCCGTGCTCTTCACCGCATCACACATATCCCTTATCTATTTTATACCTATATCTAGTATATACCATTATCTATTGATAGTAATTATATAAATGAAATGTCTAATCCAGAACTACGCTATTCACACGACTCCGATGAGAGAGACAGATTGTATGGAAGCTTCCCTCGCATCAGAGCAAAGATCCCTCACTACAAACAGAAAACTTTAAATCTCCAATTTTTACCCAAATCGCCTTCAAATTAGCAGTAGACTACTCGCAAGCCAAGAACAACCAATTTTAGGTTAACATTACGACGTCATTCACATGTTGTCATGGCACCATTCACACTTATTCAGTAGCACACAACAAGCACACCCCTCGGAGCTTCCAATGACTCGGATGCACATCAGTCTTCAGGTTCAAGCGGAATAGCAAATACCGATCATTGCGTTTAGGGTACTTGTATACCGCGCAGTCATATGGACCATATGGACCATACTCACCACCTCTTGCCTTCCTATCCTTCATAGTCACCGCTGTCACATAGATCGCTGGCATAGTCGTAAACAGCTTCTTGGGTTCGGACTCGTCCAATCGACCGTCTTGGCGATTCCACCGTGCACCTTCGATGAACAGTCCATAGATATTCTGACCTTCATCTGGGACATCCTTGACTCTCTCCAGGTCGTAGGAGAGCACCTCAGTATGGGTAACGACATCATCCAGGGCCCATTGGTCCTTCTTGTGCTGTCGGGTCACTTCCTGTCTCATACCAGTGAGGAACCCTTGGGCGTTCAGGAAGCCCGTGAGCCAATATCCCTTCATAGCACCTCTACCACTCTCGAGCCATGTGCCCAGCTGATTCACTCTATCTAATAAACCCGTGAACCATGCACCCAGGGTGGGCATGAGCCAGCTTATTTCCGCCCCTGATGGGTCATGGGTCCACCTCCTCGGCAAACGTGCGTCGAATATCATATTCAAGTCCTCGAGCAGATCCGGTGTCATCACGACAGTGCCCTCAATAGCCATGACCAATGACTGCAGATTATTTCGAACAATGCCTATCACTCTTTGGATCCTCTGGAGCTCCTGGAACAGGAAAATGTTCAACGGAGCTGCGAATCCCTTATCGGGAGTATTGGGTGGCCCCTTCAGTTTGGTTATCTGCGACCTGAAGATTTCCTCGACAAAATCAGGAGGAACCTTGGAGAGCACTTCGTTGGCCTTATCCTTCACGATTTCATCGCGACTCTTTCCAGAACCTCCACCACCCTCCTTCGGCAGAGTCTCCTGAATAGTAGTGAGCATCATCGAAGCCTCCAACTGTCTATAAGTCAGATCAGCATTGGTGTGCAGTCCGAAGATGAGCGGCGAGTCAACCGCTGGGACCTTGTCAATGTGCTCGCGGTACTGCTGAATTTCGAGACCTTCAGGAATAGTGTACTCGTGATCACTAGGGTAATTATTGAAGGAGAATGTTTTCTGGAAGACCTCATCACAGAACCACTTAGCTGCGTAGGTATTGAATAGCTCTCTATCGAGGTCATCAGTAATCCTACCACCATACTGTACCTCAGCGACCATATACTGGGTAGTTGTCCAACTCAAAGGCTGACCCACACTAACCGTGGTAGAGAGATGTTTCTCCAAGAACAGGAGACTGGCCTCTAAGTCCGAATTATTGAACTCGTATGGCACACACCACCCTATGGGGCCGAACTTTCTCCTCTCCTGAACTACAGAGTGCATAAAGGACATCACATAGACCAGGCAACGCCACTTCTCGTGATCAATCTTGTCTAGGAGCTCCTGTGAGACCATCGTCGTATAAGTACGAGACAGGCCAGCTTGCAGCCCCATTGGTGGCTCGAGCGTGACTTTGATCGCCATTTGCAGCAAACCAATAGGGAATAAGTTGGTGATCTCACATGTGATCCAGAGTCGGAAATCCTCAGCAATCTCCGGCGTGCGTGTGAGGATATCTTCCATCTGATTCATGAAGCCCAGACCCAAGTGACAGTTCTGTAAGATGACCCATGTCCCAGCTAGGAAGCCATTCTTCATCTTCTCCCAAGCGATAACCTCTTGTCCCTCACCCATGGACACCTTATCCGTCGGGAATTTCTTTTTCTTCTTTGCTATGTCGTCGATCATAGATGTGGGATCACTTCCAGCGCTCAACAAATACAACACGGGTTTACGGTTCTGGGACTCACAGTAGATCGAGTCGATACTATCTGTGACCGGTGCCGTGTACTTCGGATCGAGCTGTTTATTGATGAACTGCGCAGCAGCGATAGTCGTCCTGTCCTCTCTGATGCATCTCACAAGACACATTCGAAGGAAGAACCCAATGTTCCTATCCATATTCAGCCGCTCCTCGTAGTCCGGCACCGGGCATCTCTCGGGCTCGTTCTCGTCATACCACACTCTCCACGCGGCTTCATTTCGACTAATGAAATCAGGCAGCTCCCGGAAGAACAGCAGCTGCTCCTTGCCAAAGGAGTGCCGCGATAGCTGCAGGACGTTGAGCCAGACCTTATCCACCATCCATCGATTGGGGTTCGATCTCTCTGACTTCACGTCCAGGTCCGAGCCACCTTTCAAGAAGAGCCCAACATCGCCCTGAGTGAGCCTACCAGCGACAACCATTATCTTCATAGTCACCATCAACTTGAACATCATCTTATCCCTCTCAAAGAGGCCACGATTCATGTACCGGTAAATCTGGTAGGTAAGATAGTCAATAATCTTGTCAACGCGTTTCATGGTCGGCTGGCACTTCTCCGAATTCTTCACAGAGATGTCGAACTGCTCTAGGAACTGGATAAGGGAGCAGTTGTACATCCAGCCTGTAGGCTGCAAAGTAATGGGGTTCGACACCAACGTCATATCAGTGACACAGAAGTACATAACCGAGCCACGTGTCGCTACTGACCGGTACTGTTCTCGCTTTTGGTTGATCTCAATCTGAGACAGAATGCATCTTGCAGCAAGTCATTCGGTGCCAGCTACCCTACCTTCTTTTCCTCGGCATCCATAAGCTTCTGCTCAACCTCCTTGGCCTTGGCCTTCGTATTGGCAAGCACTTCGATGAGCTCAATATCGTCCAATAGATTGCCACTCGAGTTCGATAGACGCTCCAACAGTTGCTTGTCCAACAACTGTAACGACTTCGTATTATTTGTCACCTACAGACGCCGAATACATCATCATCACCAGCCCTACCATCGCAACCCCACTTCTTCCATAAGAGCCGCAAGACTATCTTCAAGGCTCTTCTGTTCCATGCCAAGTACTCTTCCAAGGAGCTGCTGTTCCAAGCCTTTCAGTGTGACCGTGAAGTCAATGACCGTACACTTGGCAGACAGCTCTGGCGAGAAGTGCGGGTTTGGTAGACGTGAAGTCATATAGAGGACAAAGGCTGGGTTGTAGTCCATGTTCTGGTCCGAGACGTTTATGTATCTGTTGCAGCAACCGAGTCAAGATCGATCACCATAGCTACTCCAAGGTTACAGATTCTTGCCCTTTTTCACGATAGCCTTCTCCAGGACAGGATCGAGAATGGGATCGATTTCCTCTTCAACATTCTCGAGGATCAGACACAGTCCTTCACCCATTGTGAACTCCAGTTGGTCCTTCAGTCTCGGATTCGACAGAGTCGATACACACTGTCCTGGTGCCTTGGCGACTCGATCACTTTCCCTACTCTTGATCCACCTGAAAGACATCAAATGTAGATCCTGTGACGGAAGCCAGAACATCCTCGTGAGCATCTCCATCTGACTACCTTAGGGCTTGTCCTTGTGGATCAACCATGAGAGGATATCGGCTAGATCGAGTGACCATGATGCC
>NW_003209863.1:0-1379 GCF_000006405.1 Perkinsus marinus ATCC 50983 | reverse complement strand
AGTGAGTAATAACGCACATTGTGCGTTATTACTGATAACGCATACATGCGTTCAACGACAGAAATCACCCGGCGTACGGTCAGAGGCTTGAGAAGGACTGAGGAGGGGAAACCATTGCGGAGAATCGCTTGGGAATTAAATTCCCAGAATTTAGAGGATCCTGAATTGGGCCCTCGATGAACCTCATTTGTATCCAGCCATATGGGAGCCGGCGGCATACACGCCCCCAGCATAAAGTAAAATGAATGGATAGGATACAATTCTGCCAGAGTCGAGGGATATAGGGAAGTTCAATGACCAGATCGGAAAAAGAATGCTAAGCATCTCTTGCCTATCATTGAAATGTCCAGGAATGGGAATAAGAATGTTGAGCACCTTCTGCTTGTCATTCTGCTGTCCTGGATAGAGGCTGACCGGTGTGGGTGTTCAACCCACTGGGTTGTTGTATGAGTGTGGCTGATACTCGACCAGAAAAAACTCTGTATGGAGCTTGCTGTTATGGGGTATCTACGGTCGATTTTGGAAAGGGAGCGGTACCTAAAAATCACTCAGGCAAGCTGGCCAGAGTACGGATTTCCATGTAGTTTTCACATTTAGAGTATCCATCATGAGCATACAACTTGTATGATACGAGTATCCAATCCGGCCTCTGTTGAAGGAATCACTCGAAATTCCTATGCAGACTCTATTGATTCCCTCTGGATTGAGGGAAGCCAGGATGGGCGATTGATGTGAAAATCTCGGGAAGCGCACTGCGAAGAATTAATGCTGGTCGCTGAAATGTCTGGGCTGAATATGCTACACTTGGATGAAGTCGCGGCTCTGCATCACACCGTGCTGGATGCGATGTTGACAGTACTGAAATTGATCCATCAGCAACCTACCAGTCAAATGACTTTTGGATGTCTACCAATGGTGTTCATCGGTCATCCATGCCAACTCGACAGAGTATAATCGTAATGTTTGGTAGCGCAACGTGATAAGGGTGATTTACCATGCGGAGACGCCGTTGTTCCTTGAAATTATTCCATCAGTATTTCCTACGCCTCACGGCGACTGGATTCGCATGCCATTGCGTCGCACTCTCAGGTACATCAACTCAATTACAGTCACTCGAAGACTTTAGTATAAGGTGGTCAAAGAGGAGAAAGATATGTGTCGGTCACACAGGACAGAGTGAAAGGAATGAATGAGAATGGTCAACTTTGGTACAGCAACTTGACGACAGTGTTAAATGCAACAACAAGAAGTACAAGAACGATAAGATAGGAGTTCAAATAATACAGATAATCCATTAATTCACATTGAGCATTTCCTAATGATTAGGATCTAATCCTCGACACGGGAGTAATTCGTGAACTTCCCGCGAGGGAATAACC